>NC_040032.1:18944942-19236192 GCF_000972845.2 Larimichthys crocea
AGAAGAAGAATGAATATATAAAAAAGAAAAAGAAAATATACTGTAACTTACTCAAATTATTAGATTTATTAAAAAGCCTTTTCCACCTATTAACCCTTTGTGGTGACTTTTGAGGAAGCTGAAACTCATATTGATTATTGGTCCCTCTCAGTGTAAAATTATTGACGCATTTATGTGTAACAAGTATTTTAATATTGTAGTAGGTTTTAGTATGTGGAAGTATTTTTTTACATACTGTTGGGTGGTTTTGTCAATAGCAATGTATCATATTTTTTCAGATGATCACATTTCTGTATGGAAAAATATATTCTGTAAAGTAAGTGAGTATATATAGATGTAAAAACAAAAAGAAAAAAAAAACCTGCATTGTCTCTGAATTGTACTTTTAAATGTATTTAGTTCCATTCTGCCAAGGACTACATCTCTGAACAAAAGGTCTGAAAAAGAACAAGTCAATTCTTTCCTGCTCTTTCTACACTTTGGAAAAAGCCGTTTGAGAAGACAAACTGTTGCCTCTCTCTTTGTCTCCTGATTGGTTATTGGTGGCGCTTCAGCCAGATTCAAACCCTCCGCTGCTGAGGCTTGACAGGTTTGGCCGAAGCCGCTGACCACTAGAGTTTGACAGGAGCCTTTGTGTTCTCTCAGGACAATAGGGGTGAGAGGTGGGGGGTCAAACCAAACTCCTACACACCCCCTCCGCACCCCGCTTCATCTGTAAAGTCCTCGCCTGCTGACCTTTAACCCCTCCTGTCATTGTCTAAGTAAAAATAATAAAATCTGTTCCGGCAAATGCCTGAGAGACTGCTGTCTTTATTGTACGTCTTTCTGTTGGCTTTTCCCTCCATCCTCGCCTTCTAATATGGAAGGCTGACACTAAGATTATGGCCAGATTATGCTTTGAGTCTTCTGGCAGATGGTGCAGGTTCTCCTTCTCGTGCTGGCCTTTGGCAACTTCCCATTTCTTAATGAAACTCAACAAACAGGAATTGGGTTGGTAATGGATCTTGTGGGATTAAGCTTAATAAATGTGCTTGACAGCAACTGCTTCAATTGAGAGGTGAAAGATGTTTTTTTTTTCTAAAACCTTCTTTGAGCCCATTTCGGTTTTGGATTTGTCAGAAGATAGGGATCATTACAGGGTATTGAATGTCACGTGGGAGTGAAGATGACCTAACTAACTGAATCTGAAGCATTGGGTTACAGCAAGTTGCTATAAACCTTTTTCTTCTTTAAGTGTTCTTATAGTGGGTCGAGTTATGTGCTGTGCTTATGTAGGTCACTGAGTCACTTCAGGACAATTGGAGCGAGCATGCTGCCATTTGTGATGGTGTTGAATTTTCACTTTTCTGAGCAACACCCTGGCAAAACCAGCGAAGGAAAAAAAAACAAACACCTATTGAGTTCTTACACTTCTGCTTTGTACTGAAAGTTGCAGTAGGTTTTCAAAACTGACTCCATTTCAGTTCCACCTGCCAAAGTATTCATATTTGTATCAAGCAACAACTATTACATTTTCAGTGCATCAAATCCACATCTATCCATCTATCCAAAGATAGAATAAGTCATCAAGATTACAAATTTGATGTGACAATCAAGGTAACTTCATAGTTGGGGTGGTCGGTACCAATAACGCATTGAATTTTAGTCAGCTGTATCTAATTAATGTTAATTCTTTAAGTCATTTTATGTTATTATTATTATTATTATTATTATTATTATTATTAAATAATAATAATAATAATAATAATAATAATAATAATAATAATAAGCTATGTTTAGTCCACATTACTTTGACAAAAGGGTGGACCTCAAAAACAAGCAACTGCGCTGTTTTGTCAGATTATGTTTGTGTAGAAACAAGATAAGTTTGTGGAAGTTCTTGGTTTTAGATTTCACAGGCCTATTGTGCAGATCACCAATAAAAGGAGTGGACTTTAATTTATAATGTAGAGAAAAGAATTTAAATTGCCATATTAGCAGTGAAATGGAGATCTGATGTTTTCGACAAAGCCTTCAGCCCTCCGACCCAGAGTACATATCCTTCAGTTATGTCACATCACAGAAAAGTGTGCGTGGAAGTCATCACTGCCGCCTTTTCTCTCTGAAGCCAACCAGCCCCCTCCTTCCCTGAACCTTTTCTTTTTCCCCTATGAAGCAGCAACCCCCCCAACACACAGACAAAAGTCAGGTCTGTAACCCCTGCAGCCCCACCCCCCGTGCTCTTTGACCTATAGTGGAGGCCTGGCTGAGCACAAACAGTGGTCGTCCCCTGAAGCCCTCCCACCACCTCCACCTCCACCACAGGCTCCTGTTTCACTCGGGCAATGAAAGGACCTACTGTAAATAACAGGGGCCTGGCTGACCCCAGCGTTTATCTGGGCCTGAGACCCCTGCATCCATCCTACTGTAACAGAGCCCACCGCTCACAATAGACTCTCTCATGGGTGTTAGACTGTGGGCTCTCTCCCCTCTGTGCCCACTCAGAATGGGGATTAGAAAAAAAAAGAAGGGCCCCTGTCAGGTCCTCCAAGGGGGTCAACCCCCTCCAAACCAGCATCACAACCCCATCCCACAGACACTTTAGCCTTTGTCCCTGTGTGAGACTTGGGAGCAGGGACGGATAGAGGGAATGTGAAGGTGGGGCTAAAGCCTGAGACCAATCACTCTGACAAAATGCTGGATCAAACTCATGGCTCCAAACACCATCAAAGCTCAACCCTGAGCTCAAGCCACTAAGACATTTCCACTCTGATTCAACTGTTTGCTTCTTTCCGGATCTGTGTCACTTGATTTCCTAAAAGATTTGGGAACTTTTTAGATCTAGGATGTTTAATAGATTTTCTGTGTTAGTTGGGCTACAGCCCAGTGGTGAAACGATTAGCTGATTGACTTATTAGACTAATTACTTAATTGCAAAACAAAGAAATCAATCAATAAATAATAATGGACAATTTAGAACAGTGTTTCCTCAAGCTTTTTACACTGTGTACCACCTCAGAAAATATTCAAGTTCCGGGGTGGTGTTTAGTTCAGTTGGTAGAGCTCAGTTGTGCGAAGGCTCAGTCCTTGCTGCGGAAGCCCAGGGTTTGAATCCGACCTGTGGTTCTTTCCCGCATGTCATTCCCCGTCTCTCTCTCCCCGCATTCCTGTCATTTTTCAGCTGTCTCTATCAAATAAAGCTTGAAAAGGCCAAAAAAATAATCTTTAAAAAAAAGGAAAGAAGAAAAGAAAATATTCAAGTTCCACCACTAGGACAGACTTTAAAATACAGCAGTGTATATGGACTGTATTCAGCTATGGACAGTTGTATGCAGTAGGCAGGTTTATTGCTCATAAAAAGAATATTTATCATTTGGAGCCACGACTGCAGTGTTCACTGTCTTGCCATCACAGTTTAACCTGTAACTATGGATGGATAAAATACAAACGTATTTTAATTTACATTCCAACAATCAAAATTTTCTAGTGTTTTGATTGGATAATATGTTTTTAAATTAATTAATTTCATTAAAAATATAGATTTTTTTATTTATTTATCATATTTTGAGAACCAGTTATTTAAGTCAGTTATGAAGGAGAAATGACAAACAGTGTTTGTGTGGTGATGAGCATTTTCTGACATGTTATAGATTAAATCATTAAATGATATATTCATTATTGGATAAATTAACAATAAAATAACTGTAACCATGGTTTAAATATCTTCAAGGATCTTCAATTTTGGGATCTCTTGCTAGCTAGGATTAGTCAGAAGAAAAGAAAAAAAGAGGTCAAGTTAGGTGATGATGAAGATGATGATGATGACACAGCCTCATCCTGTCTATCAGCTAGCCCTGAGAGAGAGAGAGAGAGAGAGAGAGAGAGAGAGAGAGAGAGAGAGAGGAACGTTTCGGGTCAGAGGCTAAGTGAAATATATCCCCACTCTGAGGCATGCAAGAGAGAGGATGCAGGAAGCTGAGGGCCAGAGATAAGGGCACAGACGTGGGTGATAAGCACCCAAACACCTGTTAGGGAAGCTCCAGCTCCTCGCCTCAGACCAACACTCACAGGAGGCAATAAAACACAAGCAGGGAAGGAAGAGGAGTAAAAAAAAAAAAAAAGAAAAGAAAGACAGTATATGGACAAAACCATCAGAGAGAAAACTGCCGCTATAATCTTCTTTTCTTTACCGAAAGGTGAAAGCGGGGAGTTAAAACTGCAGAGGGTGTCTGGGTGCTGCTGCACGTATGAGGGGGATAAAACCCCATCCTGTTTTACACCATGCTTAATGGCATATGGCGGGAGCCTACAGCATCATTTGTAAGGTCAGCAGTGAGACAGGAGTGGCAGAAATGATGCTGTTTGAGTCATGACATGTCAGAGCCACCCGCTTCAGTGATCAGTCCAGGAAATGGAATGGCTTTTTTTCCCCTTTTTTTACTATCCCACTCTCGCCTTTCGGGGCCCAGGGACAAACAGACAAACACAAAACAATCTGGAAGCGGTCAAGAGAGACCTTGGAGACGCCTGACAGCCGTGCAGTAAACAAGAAAGAGAGGATTCATAATGTATCATGGGAGAAATTTATGGGTGGATTATGGCAGGAAAACCAACTGACCAATTAAATGACATTTGCTATCAAGTACCTCATCAGTGGCAATCTGAAAATGATGATATCAATTAGACTTAGACTGATAAAGTCATAATCCAACATCTTCCAGTCAATTGTAAATGGTTGATTTTGTGTTTTTAAAAATAGAATTTTCATCTTTCATTACTCTACAAAACACTCTAATTGCCAAGTTCAGTCAAAGCCGTGCCCAGTGTGTCCTGTCATGAGCAATGTTTATGGAAATGTACAATGTAATAATGACATAAACCAAATAAAATGAATTTATATTCTAAACACAATTACATACATTGTGGTATCAACCTATGTGTACAGAAATACACATTAAATAAAATATATGGAAGTAAGAAAAAAAAAGAATGTTTTCTAATTATAATTTATAACTTTTTTTTTAATTTGCCAAACTTGGTTTAATATTTTAATATTTTTAAGGGTTGTAATAATATACCATAGTGATTTGTAAGGTATGACGGAGAAATTTGTCTTGTGTGTTTTCTGTGTTAGTGTGTGTGTGTGCGTGTGTATATACATATACATACATACACTGAGAGTGTAGGATGAACATAATTACAGATTGATTATTTATAATAGAACTGGTCAAAAACTGCATTGGCTGTCTAAAGAAAAGAAAATGAAATAGCTGCAACATTTTTCTCTACACAAGCACAATTTTATATATCTGAATTTTAAAATAATTAACATCAGCTCCTGTTTCAAAATGAGCCTCTGTATGAATTTAAATGTATAAAAACAGAAATTAAAAAAAAAAAGTGGTGAACAGCCCTTTAACATAGAAATTCACTGGTATGATTTACACCTCTAATGATATGTGTGTTTATTCTCTGACTCTCACTCTGTTTTCAGACATTCTTGCTCTTCAAGCAGACAAATCTCCCTTCAATTGAATCAACCCCCACCTCACATGCAGCCTGTGTGAGGGGGCCGGCCTATCCATCATCAGCTCTCTCCCTCTGGTAATCTCTCTGGGCGTCTTCGGTCAGCAAATACATAAATCAATTATGGTTTTAAGCTTTATGCCATGATTTACCCAACTGATCCCTCCTGGATTACAGCGGAGCTTAAAACGTGTCGGTCGGCACTAAAGCTCCAAGTCGCCTTGACATTCATTGCACTCCTGCCACGACGCTCACCAAGCTGCATGTCAGATGCCTGAAGTATAGATCAGGCTGACAGGCAGCTTAGTGATATGCCAAGACGTTCATCTTTGGTAATAAAATTTGGATTTCTTGGCATCCTAACCCATTGTAACTTAAATGTATCAATGGTTTTATCAACATCTGAGGGAGTAATATCCTGAAATTATGTACTAGTAAAAACACTTAAAATTGTGGACTGATCCTTCCAGCAACAGTGAATGATTGCAACCGAACTGTCAAGTTAGACGTGACATTGTTGGGTGACAGCCAATAAGAAACTGATAAATAAAAATGACTAATAAGGTGCTAGTGGCCTGTAAACTAACATGCTCATTGCTAAGTAGCATAAAATAGGAGGACGTGACTATTATCTTTAAAATTATATTATGACATATATTAATAAAAGTATTTACATTAAATTAATAGAGCAACCTATTCTCATGGCATCAACTTTGGTATGTAGATCTATGTATCCTACCAAACAATTCAGTACCCAATAAAAACCTCACAAATAATCCACACAAAACCTAAAAATCTGTATTTTTGTCAATGGGTGGTTAGTTTTAATTTATGTAACATGAATTATTTCAGTTATTTTTAGGCTAAATTAGTTTGAGACTTTCATCATGGTTCCCTCGACTTTAACGTAAAAATGTCCCAATTGAGCAGCTCACTTCCTCAAAGAGGTGATGTACTTTCATCTGCCTCAAGGGGTTACTTAAATTATTGCATCAATTTTTTTGTCCTCCTCTATGAAGTGGCTACATTAGTAAAGGATTTATGTTTCCAATATGTTTCACTGTATTTCCACTTAACGCACTGCCGCCAATGTTCGCATCGTAGAACCCGAACTGCTCATCATTCCTTGCTATTGTGATATCCTTAATTGCCACTGACTACTTTGTCAAGTTCACATCTTTTTAGCAATTCTAACCCACTATGCATTACCAATAACATTAATTATTGGAAGTTATTGGCAGTCAAGATCTTCCCAGCTTGTGAACATCTAGTTAGCACTAACCGAGCATTCACCTGTTGAGCAAACATGGTTCTTTGGGCTCTGATGAGGTGGATTAAAAGCTAACATGGTGCTACTCTGGCCTCGGTTTCCTACCTGAGAGCTCCTTTGTGACAGGTGATGGTGGAGAGAATGGGGGGTAATTTTTATGACCAGCTTCTTAGCGTGCTGGTATCACTCCATTGGGGCCCCTTGCCAATCTCTGGCAAACCATTCAAGTGGCAACAAAGAGGCTAATTAGAAGCTCTCTCGCTGGAAGCCCGCGGAGGGCTCTGGTTTGATACTTCCCAGGGAGGCTAGGGGGCCTCTGAGGTGGCAGTGGCAGCTTTTTCACACACACATACACTCACACACACACACACACACAGGACATTTGTGAGCACACTTGGGTTGGCCCTTTGGCTCTAACACATTTGCTCATTGTGGCCATCCTCCCCATGGTCTGCAAGAGCAATAGAATCAGAGAGGGGGAACCGACACATCTTCTTTCATGTGGCGGGGACCCAGAGAGGGGATGCTAATGGGATATCGATGGGATTAGAACCCTGAGCGTTCAGGACCAGGAGAACAGAGGCAGGGCTCTATGAACTAGAACTAAAACCCACTCACCTTTAAGGCCAGATCATTCTATTCTATTGACTTTTTCTTTTTTAAATGGGAAAGCTAACAATGACGTCTGCACTTTAATACAGTAAAAAGAGAAGGTAATAAAGTTTTTCTTTTTTTTTAACACTATTAAAGCATTCTCCCTGCTGAAATTCACCCACTGTGTATTTACAGAGAAACAGTGGCACAACCTCTCCCCCTGCCACCAGTCACAGCAGCTTCTGGGAGTAGAGATACACATCAGGAAGTTAAAACCGATAACACATTTGCATGTCACCTGATAACTGGCTGTAATTAGTACTCCCCTTGAGCCCCCTCACACCACACACCCACCCCATGACAAAACAACAGCAAAAAAATAAAAAAATAAAAAAATAAATAATAAAAAAACCCACACGCTTACATGGACACACACAAGACCAACTTCCAGTACAGTATGTTATCCTTATCCCTCCCTCCAGACCACAAGGCCCCCACAGGGACAAAAGATAGGGGCCTCAGTGTGTTCGTTTCATAGCAGCCCCTGCCAAACCGCATCAGCAAAGGCCACGTCTGCCGAGCGCTGTTAGCCACACAGAGGCAGCTGGTCGCACCAAGTCAAGCTGCTAACTTTTATTGCACAAGCACCTCCCTCTACTCTTATCTCAGAGAGGGAGGCGATCTAATCAGCCTACAGATTAGATGGCTATTGCCATAGCCACTGCCTAGATATTAGACCCTTTTCTCTCTATGTTGCCCTTCTGTTTTTCCCTCCTTCTTGTTTCAAAAAGCATCTCAGTTCCTTCTAAAATAGCATCTCCACCAGACACAAGATGACGGCCCACCACCTGACGACACTGGACGACAATAAAATGCTTGATCTGTACGAAGGTTTGTGTGCGTGTGTGTATGTGTGTGCGTGTAGTCCATTCCACATGATGTAACCCCCTGTGTTAAGTCTTTAATCGATACATCTCCCTATCCTGACAGTGAGGACAGAGCCCAGATCTGAGATCAGAGCGATGGCAGTGTAAATCTTTACGGTTCAACCAGAGCCTTTTAAAGCCTGTCTATAATTGGGCCTCAGCCAGCAGCTGCCTTGGCTGCGTCTATCACCGTGGGCCCGGTCAAAGCACCAGTTCCTTGGGGGCATAAACAAACACCTCACCTCCACTAAGGGCAAAAAAAGCACCTGTGTGAGGATAAAAAGAAAGACGATGTGGCAGCCAGATTTGAATAAGTCCTCTGCTGTTGTCTGTGGTTGAGGTATTTTTTGGAGAGGAGTTTTCGTTGAGTGAGGCTTTTTTGTGCTATTGGATTATTACACCAACATGTACTGTACCACTGAGTGCAAGCCGGGGAGACTTAGCTGACTGAGTGATTTCAAATAGAGGGTAATCCACTGCCATGTAATGGATGCTTTGTTGCCGGGCTTCTTTGAGGAAGCAGGAAAATGCTCACACAGTTTTACAGGTCAGGATCATAAGCTTGAAGCTGGTTTAGTTTTATTTTGGGTTTATTTCAGTCCAAAGGTGATATACTGTATGAGAGCAAGACAAACAAACAATGAAGCACACATCTGACTACCTACTTCAAAACACACACTATCATCCATAATTTTTTCCAAAATGCTGGCACAGTTCATTCCTCCTATACAGAGAAACCCTCTCCAACGTTGAGTAGAGAAACCTAAAACACTGATATAAGACACGGACAGCAGTAAATGCACAGCGGCGGGTGCACACAATTCTGCACATATTACATTAGGTGTCTGAGTATGTGGACATGTTCCACACATTCACCCTAAAACTTAAATTGGAACCTCTCCACGACATGTTTTTATTTTTATTTTCTACCACGTGTGCAGTCAGAGCTCTCAAACATTTTGTGGATACAAATTTGCCTTAGCAGTGCTTGCCTGTCGCTGTGCCTTCCATTTAGGTAGACAGTGGAAAGAATACAGACAGAAAAGTTGCTGCAAGTTGATCATAAGACTTGCTGCCACATCACATGCACTGTGTTGCTTTTGGTGACTGTTTCACCGTCAGCTCAGTGCTGTTTGATGATAGTGGCAGCTATGGGTGCAGCAATTCAAATCCCTCGAGGCTTCTGAAGCATCGATTTGACCACCACATCTTGGTTGTTAAATGGAGCCACAGAAACCAAATTTGGTCAAAGAGGGTGGAGTGGAGCTGACTGACAGCTCATTGTGAACCTGTCAATCAAGCAAACAGTAAAATATTCAAAATTGCAACACGTGATAGAAAATGATAATACTTATCAGGATCATGGTTTGCCGTTCCAAAAGATCTTTTAAAGTAAATATTATGCAAGTACAGATTTTCTGAAGCCAACATCTACGAACCTTTTGCTGCCACTTACATAACTTGCAATCACAGTGGCCATTTACTCAGTTGCTTATGGTGTGAATGTCTAGTAAGAAACCAATGGTTAATGGTTGATAGTGGCCAAAGCACACTAGTATCAGTGTGTAGGGAATCAACTTGTATACCTTCCACTGGCCTCACCTCAACGCAAGGTATATGTGTGTGTGCATACATCTTTATCACCTGCAACAAACGCTATGGGCCGCTATCTGGACTCAATCTGCTCTCGGTTTACTGAGGAGGAGTGCCATGGGTTATCTGTCCCTCTGATATGCACAGATAAGGGCCTTGGGCCCACTGTTTAAACACCTGGGGCCCGGGGTATTAAAGCGCCCTCCGCACCCCTTTGCCACAAAAGGAGAGGAAATGGAAGAGTGAGCGCTGGCTGCTACTGCTGCTGAGGGAAATGTGTGTTACAAGAAATGAACACATGAGTGTGTGCGCGTGCAGAGGTTAATGCTGGGGTGATTATTTCCACCGCCCCCACCTAGTACCCAAATAGTATACCCATCAATAATAAAAAAAATCATGAGCCAAAACAGAGAGGAAGGAATTCATTGACTTATTTGAGTCATTCCCCTTCAAAAAAAAAAAAACTGTATTATGAAAAGACAGGGTTAAAGCATTGATGGTTATCAGTAATGTTTAACGGCTATATACTGGAAAAGCTCTCCTTTAAAATAGGCTCTTTTTTCACTTATGTGATGTACATTACAGCGAGGGTCAGTCATTTGCATGAGAATGGACGATTAAGTGAAAGAGATAAACCCAAGGCTAGTTCCCGTGAATTGGATGCTGTGTTTGGAATACCAAGCAGTGGAGGTTTTTTTTTTTTTTCTTCTTTCCCCCGCAAGTGCAGAATTAGCCCCGTGCATCATGCATTTATTTTCCCAATAATCACTTAGGTCCTTCCTGTGTTGATTATTTTCTCAGTGCAAGGGTTACTAAAATATTGCTGTAATCCTGTCTCCCTGAAGCGGTAACAACACTCACCCTGGGCTTCCTTTAAGAAATAAATCTAAGGCTTGTCAGTGGGGAGGTGGTGGGGTGAGTTGCTGGAGAAGAGAAGGCGGGGATGGTTATTGTGGTCAGATGGGGATTGCTTAGATGCAGTCAATGGAAGCTCTATGGCACCTATAAAGTGTGGCCCTTCATGGAGCTTCATACATTTCTTTGGATAGAGCTGGATATCACTTCAAATGTTTCTCTGAGTTCCATTACTAATACCACAACAATATGTCTTTGATACTTTAAAGATGTTGACTAAATATAAGCAGCTATACAATAACTTAACCCAAATCATCTAAGATTAGCAAAATTTTGATCTGATTGATGAGTCGTGTGACCAAAGAATAAGTAAAAATGCCAAATCTGATCAGATGTATTTTGTGGTTTCGACATCCATCCCTACTTCAAAGTAGCATTTCTTGTGCTTACACTTCTTATTGGTATACATTTCTATATCCCATAAGTGGCTCAATTCACACACCACTCGTGTAGCCATTATACAATGTATTCAGTCTTGGTGCAGGGTTCTTTATGATATAATCCAGGGCACAGAGGAATGAAAGGGAGCAGAGACTAAATTTATACAGGAAGTGGGTACTTTCTGGTGCATTCATTTTAACATAGACGCGCACACACAGACACCTCACACCAACGACCTGTGCAACATCTGGAAACAATTACACTCATGTTTGACTTGACCTGTGTGCACCATGTGAACTCTGCCAACTTTTTTGTGTGTTTGTTGCAGAGGCAGCGGTGACCCTGACACAGTGGCTGTGGGGAAATGATGTGTAATTAGTCGGAGGGAACACGACTCCACTCGTCTGAAATAAAACTTCTTGTATTCACATCAAAAGAATCAGGCAGCCTGACAGGCTGTACACAGAAAAAAAAAAAAAAAAGCAAAGCATTTGATATGCTATCAAATGACCCACATTGGAATTTGTGAGGACATGAAGAGCGTCTGAATTATCAAGCATCTCAGGGTAGCACAGCAGACCTTTCATGTGCGGACAGCAAAGCAGACAGCGGATGATGCAATGTTTGATTTCTACACTTCAGGAGGCTGTCAGGACAGCACGTACAATATTAAACAGTGTCGTGTCGGTGTATCAACCAGTCTAAATTAACCCATTAGTATGCTACAGGGCGAAGCGGGAAGATCAATGCATGAAACGGTTTGGAAATCTCCTTTGATACAAGATTTCCCAGCTTGAGCGAATTGATGAAATTCCTCTTGAAACACAGGCAACCATTTCACACGCCAGACTTCTCTCAAGACAGAGACTAGTGGAGCCTGTCCTTTAACACAGTGGTCCTACGTTAATGCATCTCACACAGAGTGTATTTTAAAACTGTTGTTAAAGGATGCAAAGGAAAGAGTTGATAAAAAGCAACTCAAAGTTCGCTTCTACCATTGCTGATTTCTTTCTCCATGCAGAAATTTCAGTTTTTCCATTTTCATTTCCATTCAATGAATAATGAGCATTCATTCATCACAAAGGCCGCACAAATTTGTACACTTAAAAATAAAATGAAGTAACACTGCACAATAGTGTAAGTCTGAAAACAAATACACTTCTCTTTGGGGTAAAAGACATTCTGTAATATTCAGTATTTTTAAAGACAACACTTTAGACAGATTTAGAAACTGAAGAGCACGGACAGAATCAAACCGGCTCTTGCATACTAAGATACTGGCTCAAGCATGAGGGGATGGGTGATGGGGTTCAAAACCTCAAGTGAACTTTAACCACTGCGCATTCCTATTGATTTAAGCAAACATTACAGGGTGAGAAGGTGGCCTTCAAGTTAAAAAAAAAAAAAAAAAGCCTCCAGTCACAAATCACAAAAAAACACTTCAACTGTGCAAAATTCACAAAGAAGTGCTACAAGCGCATTCGACAAGGTGCACGATTGGGCTGATATAATTTGACAGATGTAGATAAACACAAAACTACAGTTTTGAAAAAATCTACAGGTCGCTTTTTAGTCAAGAGGAAAGTTTCCAGGCTTTAAGATGTATTTATGTTCATTGATTGATATAGCACTGCGCTGGTTTACTGCCACTCCCCTGTCCTAGAACTACCTCCCTGTCTCAAAACCCAGGTTCAGCACTCATTTCCTGGGCTGACCGTCTACTCCAATTATCGAGCTAATAAGGGCCCCCCTTGTGCAGTTATTGGAAAGGGGAGGTGAGTCGGGTGCAGAATGAGGGGGTACCACTTTGGTAAGTGTGTGTGATAGCTGCCGCCCACATCTTGTAAGATGTGACTAATGGCCTTAGACAATGTTACGACAGCACTGCTTCGGCAGTCACCTGGGCAGGCTTGGCAGTTATTGAAGAGATCTCTGGGCCTGAGCCACAGCGCTGTGGTTTATGTCTGTCAAAGGACAGCACTTACTCATATATTACAGATGTGTGGATGGGTTATTTTCATAGTTGTCATAATCACTGACACACGTAATGAGAGGCGTTAGCTTAAGAAAGCAAGCTGAAAACAAAACAACCACAATTCCCCCTATTCTCCTTCAAACAACTCTTAAAAATACGTACGGTACTTGATTAGCCAAAAACAGGTAACTTATACATTGGAAAGCCTTATAATTGAGTCTCTAATACCCATAGCAGTAATAAAACTAATATATTAATGTGGACTTCTGGTGCCAAACAACATTAGATTTTCCCTTTCTGCTGCACAGAAATCTTGCATGAACTTGAATTAAAAATGTGATTAGTTAAAAACAAAAAAAGGCCAGAAGAACTGGCAAACATCTACAGAAAAAAGCTAATTTGGCTTACCTGTGCTGCTCCACAGCTTCGTTATCTGGTAGTTCTGCACCGCAAACATTGCAACGTTCATGCTGGTTCCTGCTGTCTGGTTTCATGCCCACTGCCAGCTCTCCGAGCTTGCTGAAGAATTCTCTCTGGATGAAGCTCTGAGGCAGGAGTCCCCCGTAGGCACTGAAGTCCATAGACATAGCCAGGGCTGGGGACATGGGGAGAGTGGAGGCCATGGATACCGGCATGGACATGATGGCATCTGATTTATGATTGACAGGAAGGGAGTACAGTGAGGCCAGATGTTTCTCCGTCATTCCTGCCATTGCTTCCAGCCCCATTTGACTGACTTCAGCTTGAGGGTCGCCCATGCCTTCATCGCGGACGTAATGTAGCTCACGGGCACTGGTGATAACGCTGCTCCTGGTTGGTGTTCCTGGACCGTCTCGGTTCCTGTCCTCCCCGCTTCGCTCTCCATTGCTGGAAGCACTGGACTCCATGTTTGGAGGGCTTTCATGGCCGTTGCCACCCATGTCCACTTGCATCATTTCTGTCTTGATCTCAGTCATCAGTTGGTGGGAGTTGCCGTGGACAAGTTGTTCACCACCAAAACCCTGCTGGAGCAGAGACTGGCCGATGCTCATCAGGCTATCCACAGCAGCTTTGGTGGGACTCAGGGTAGAGACACTGAAAGAGGTGGAAACAGAGGGACTCTGGTCCACCATGCCACCCATGACAGAGAGTTGCTGAGTACCTGACAGATAAGCACTCTCCATGGAATTCTTTTTGGAGTTCTTGGCTCCATTGTGGCCTTTGCGCTCATCATCCTCTTCTGTGCCCCCATCATTAACATTGACCTCCACATCGTTCTCATCTGAGGACTGGATGGTTTCCAGGATCTTGAGGCATTGCTCTTCTAAGTATTCAATCTCCAGGATCTCTGCTGCATACAGAAGGTCATCTAAGTCCTCCACCTTGGCCTGGAGCGTGGCAGTGTAAGCATACTCCAAAATCTGCTGAAAAGTCTTTGGTGAAAGAAAGTCCAGGGTGTAATGCTGGCTGCTGCGGTGGAAGAGGATCTCAAACATTTTGCTTGTGCAGGCTAGCACAGTCCGGTGAGCGTGGAACTCCTGGCTGTCTACCATGATGACCACGTCACACAGAGTCCCAGCCAGACGCATCTGGTTAGCCTTCTGCAGCAGGGCAGTGGGGTGGTTGGGGTTCTGGAGCTGGATCATACCCATTTTAGTTAAATCCATTATGTCGATGCAATCTACGAGGCCGACTCATGAGGCTTGCCTTCCCCGCTCAGCAGTGTTTTTAGCTATCTTTGTAAACAAGATCAAACCTGAATGGAGAAACACAATGGGAAAAAAAAGATCAGTTCTGATGCAACAGCTACAATGTTTTACAGAGCAGACCAAATGATCTTTACACTTTCCAATTTAAACACCCCCTTTTTTAAAAATTTATTGCAAAAAGAAAAATGTATAAAATTTCCAAATTGTCATCATTCCCAAAAGTATATAATGTGCATCAATTAATTGCATTTTAAAAATAAAAATGTCATGAATTTATTTGTCAGTCAATCTGGTTAAAATACACCACTATTTATTTTGTGAATGGCAAATGTGAAGTGAGTCGAGTTTCAAATTGCAAATATCCTGCAGGGATGGTAAACACTCTGTGCAGAGGCATTGTTCTTAAAATCAGCGGAGAGTATTGACTGTAGATTTCTGAAGGGAGACAATTTGTAAGCCGTCCAACAGGCTCACCCTGCATACCAATCAGTCCAACATATGTTATGTTAAAAAGATGTCTTCATTTAGCTATCTGATGGGGATGTACACGCCGCTAAACAAGTGTGAATTGTGGTTTTTCACTGCTGCTTGGCTCACAAAGACCTTCAGCAGCCTTTCTGAAATTAAATAGCATCTTACTCAGTATTCCCATCACAGACGGGAGCAGAGAGCAGCGGCCAGAAATGGATGGAAAGGAAAGCAGGACGAGGCAAAAGCACACAATGCTGCAGCACCAAACACCCTGCTCTACTCTTATTGTCGAATATCCAAATGAATGATTGTTTCTGTAACTGCTGTTAACTTGATTATCCAAGTTAACAGAACAACATGTTGCTCCATCTCATATCTACAGCATACTTTGACCTAAACTAAAATAATGAACTAAATTAAATAGTCTCACCACTATTGTGTACTTTAAATCAATGTGACTCCTGTTAACATTATTCAACTAATTATTATGACCTACTCTGCAACAATGCTCTCCTCATTACAACAATTAAATAAACAGTCTTGCCACTCAGCCTATACATATATAAACTCTAAATGAATGAATGGCTACCAGCTAAGTGCCTCTATTGACCCACATCCTTGATGAGCTCATTGATGTCTAATTTTTATTCACTCAATCTGCTCAATATATGAGGTTTGGAATGTCCATAATTTTCTGTTTAGGAAAAAAAAAATGCATTCAAGTTCTCGATAACTTAAATTTCACAATCTTCAGTTCCATCCTCAGAGAGCTTATTTTAACAAAACAAGGAATGAAAAGAGAAGTTTGTGAGCACTTCTTTTCTTCCCTCTCTGCGTGAGAACAATACGCACACACACACACACACGGAAAAAGGAGGAAATATTATCAGCCCTACAGTTTGACGACGGTTAAAAAAAAGAAAAAAAGAAAAACTGAATATCAATAATTCCCCAGATTTGAAAGCTTACTTTAAAAATTAAACTACAATCACACAAGACTAAATGAGAATATTCAGAGGAAAGGATGTTGGCAGCTATTGTTTGCGGTGATGATCATGGAAAATAAATAGTCTTGCCGGCTTTTGGGACGCTGGACAGTTTGTCTTTTCGGCAGGTTGATAAAATCAATATAGTAGGGTAGGTAATGATGGAACCACAGGTTCTCATCTAACTGAGCTCAGCCTCTCAGTCAACAGAGGTCATGCCTAAAACCCGACATTATCTTTATTACAGGTAGACGATGCCAATAGCTGCGATTTATGGCCCCATATATACGATCAATGCTTGACGCGCTCTGTGGGCTATCAACCAAGCTGCGGCTTCACTGGGACATAATGTAAAGTTGATGTTTGGGGACTTTATCGCGTCTTTTTTAGCTCTCTATAAAAAAAAAAAAAAAAAAAAGGACAGAGCTACGCGCGTCTAGACAGCGTTAATATTGGCCAGTCGCACCAGACAAATTATACAGAGCGCTATGCATTATGCAAAACATCACGCACTACATTAAGTAGCCTACTACATTAAAACCAGGGGAGATTTTCCCCTCACAGGACGACAATGTAGACCGCTGACAATAACCACATTAAAAAAAGGCCGACTCCACAGAAAGGCAGCATAATCAATCTGATCACGAGTTGTCTGCCATAACGCGCCTTGGCGACCCAGCCACAACAAGAATAAACAGCATTCAATATTCCAGACCATGAGCCACACTGACAGACACAAATGTGGAAGAAAGCAAAATGGTACAGCGTCTCTGAGGAGGTGGAGGTGGAAGTGTGTGTGTGGGGGGGTGTTCAATCAGAGACATTGAGCGTGCTAAAAAAGTATACACGAGACAGACAGCTGCCAGAATCTCTCGCCGATTCAAGCCAGGCTTTTCTCCTCCTGATCCACGCACAGGTGGACTTTGTTTGAGGCAGGGTGAAATACTCAAATAGCCTACTGGCTGTGTGCAATTAAAGAGAAGGAGGCATGATTTAGAGAAAGGTGCCTAAGAAAGGGATCAAGACACATATACAAAAAAAAAAGAGTGAAAGCGGGAAGAGAGGGATCAGACAGTCTCGATAACAAATCAATTTGCCATTGCATCTGTTCACCCACCTCACAGTACGCTGAGCGTGCTACTGCAAGGCGATTACTGCTAACCAATCAAACATCTAGTTGCCTGTCAAACAATTGTAGTCTGTCTGTACAGTGACTGGATCTGAGGGCTTGTTTCGAGATTAAAGACCAGTGTCCCCAGTCCTCATCATGATGTCATCACGGCTAAATGAGCCACACTGGTGCGTCTGGAGACACAAGGACGGGCAACAGTGTCGCTGTCTAAAAAAAAAAAAATTGCACAATTTCCATCAAAACGAGCGAACGCGATTTCTCCAGTAAAGTCACATGGAGCGGGGCGTCATATGTTGTCTGGCTCCCGGTGAAACAGCCAGACCTCACGTCCTCTGGCTGCGATCCCCAGCATACTAAACCAGACCGAGAGAAGATGGGAAGAAGGAGGAGGAGGAGGAGGGTGGGGGTTACGTCAACCTTAACATAGACTCTACAATAGACTAACGTGCGTTAATGCAAACTTCAACACCTTGCAGCGCAATCAGGTAAACACTTGTTTTCATCCAGCGCTCCGGTGCGCAGATCCAACTTGCGTGCCAAAGTCGCGTTTGCTGTTAACTTCAGCATGAGGTTGAACGGGGACAAGCAGAAACGATCTCCCCCCCCGTCAGTGCTATAAATGCATCAAAACATCCACATGGTGAATGAAAGTACACAGAGAAAACAGTGGTAGACGCATGCAGAGTAGCGGGTCTGGCACTTGTCGCCGGGAAACTGCAGCTGCGTTTAGCCCGGTTTGGTACTCACCTAAGTTGCACGTTTTGATTCCGTATAGTGTAGGGGGAGTGGGGCTACAGCATAGTAAGGCAGTTCGCAGTACCCGCTCTCTCAACACGCACTAACTCCTTTCTTCTCTCGCCTTAGCAAATCAACACGGCGCTGACGTCAACGCAGCCAGTCAGCCAGACGAGCAGCAGGCAGGCGGGCAGCCGGCGCTGCGCTCCAGTCCATACAAACACTAAGAAAGTGAGACACCTAGGGGGCTGTCTCATGTCAAACGGCTGTGTTACAGTATGGTAGTGAAAGGTGAGCGACACTGCCCTCCCTCCAGCTGTTTGAATGTACATACAGCCTACAGATATACTCAAACTCCAGCCAAGAGGGGATGACTTAGTCTAATGTTTTGTAGTCCTATAGGAGAAATCAAGTATGGACACTCCTGAAGCCCCCTCTAACCATTTTCAATCCAATACATTGATACCTGTGATTGAGTGGCAGCAGAGCAGAGGGCACAGGTGAATTACATTTCCATCAGTCAACACTGTTTAACATTTGAACACACCTAACGTAGTGTAAAATGACAGAATTGATCCTCTTAAGATGCTCTGTGTGATTCATTTCGGTCAAGTGACATGCAAAGGTTTTTATTGAGTTCTGAAATGTGATTTTCTTACTATCACAGCTTCTAAAATAAAATCTCAATTCTATCGGAAACTTGTTTTAAGATGCCGACACTAAAAACCAAAGAAAATAACCTCTACTGGAAACTAGTGTCGGTTCTTTTATTTCTTTCCAAAAACAGATCTTGTGATCAATATAGAGAATGTCCTTTAGTTGGATGGTTTTTTGCAGTGCATGAACAACCCTTAATTGTTTCTCAGCATAGCTTTAATTTTCCTCTTCCCTTTTCCTGTTCACACCTCATTATTGTTTGGCCTGATGTAACTCTCTGAGTCTTTTACTACTTTTCTTTACCAGTGGATTGATTTGATTATGTTTTTTTCATTCTATTGTTATGTTCCCTTTAAAGCAATACTATGTACCTTTTCTACAATAAATTATCTTGATACTACACTGATATATAATCAGTTGAATGCTTTCTGTTATTCCCACTCTGCACCCCGTACACCTGTTCTCACACTATGTAACTTTGTGTGATCATCCACAAGAAGTACGTAATACTTTATGACACTAGTCGCACACCATAAAATACTGATTTTGGTGAAACTGGATCATATTTTATGGAGAAAATGTTTTCTGTTTGGACAGTAAACTACTGCGATCTATAACTTCTGTTAGCTGATGTTAGTTCAGTTTGTTAGCCGGGCCGCCTGGACTGTGAGCTCAGAGTTCTGGTGGGTGTTAGTGTTTTGTGTAGTGGTGTTTCAGACCACCGAGATGAGGAGATTTTTGGGGCCTGGTCCCGGGCAAATGATGGGAAATGGAGCTTGTGTTCCAGAACTGGAGCTGGGCAAGTGGTCAAAGCCTCTGACAGGTACTGAGCTGGGCTTCTTGCTGTCACACCAGTAAGTAATATTAGTTGGCTGCTATGTCTTGTGTTGTTGACCTTGCTTGATGTTTGGCTCTAGTTTTTGACCATAAGTAATATAATCATGACAAATTGGCTTCATTAATCCCCAAATCTTTATCTGACTCCACAAGCAAGACTTTTTTTTTTATTATCTGGTGAAATATCTCAACATCTACTGGATAAATTAGCAAATAAATTATGATTTATAGATGATGTATGTATTTTGGTTTCCCCCTTGAGTTTTGAGGTTTGTCTAAAAAATATATATATCTTCTGCTAACATGCTCACATAAATATTATAAATTGCAGATAAAATACATGCATAAATGATTTTGGTCAATGGTTCAGGCACACACTTCAGCCAGAAAGGAAATACTGAAGTTACATAGAATACATCCGCCACTGACTGACTGGAAAAACCCAACAGGTAAAAATAAACACTCATTGCTGAGTGTCTAATATGAGGATCTTTGCAACACAACAGCAGTAAGACCAAGAAGCTGAGAGAGTCTCATCACATGGGACGATGAGTTTAGTCACCTCTGTTCTTCAGACTTACATCAACACTTCACTGACTGAGGCTGATAAAATGGAAGCGATGGAGGAGTCAGGTCAGAGTAGACTATCTCAGAGAGACTCAGTGTCTGCAACAGATCACTCAACATGTTCAATCAATCAACAGTGGTTGACAGGACATTCTGTGCTGAAGAGGGAAACATTAACATTAATATTAACAGATAACAATAGATGTCTAAGCCAGTGTTCTCTGTTGTGTTGAAGAGCTGCCTACTCTGACCTAAAAGAGTCTTTTGACTGACATTCAAAAAAAACAAAGACAGACGAATACGTTGCAATCACTTTACACAGAGGTTCAGTTCTGCTTGAAAGTCATCTCGGCTACAACAGAGCTCCTTCTATAAATTCCTTTTCAGACATAGCCATTAACTTTTGATTTGCATTCGTCTTCCTGAAGACGACAGTCTTTATTTTGACTTCTGGACTGGTTTGTTGCAAGTTTTTCCCAGTGACTGAGTACCTGTAACAGCCACCATCATGCACAAACTGTCGAAATGTTAAGTCTGCTTTAAAAGAAGTGATTGTCACATTCAGATTCATACTGCCTGAAACCCACTTTTGCAGTGATTGGGCTGGGTGTTGGATGTGTGAAAGTAATGCAGGATTTGAACTTCACACATTTACTTCCATTACTTCCTGTATGTACAGCTGAGTGCAACGCCACACATATCTTGAGACATGGTGAATATACACAAAACACAAAAGACTTTTTAGAGAGAGATATATGTGATGCAGCCAAAAGAAAACTATGACGCCATTGAGTGCTGTCATTCTGAATAAGTATAAAGACTTGCCTTTAGATGTACTCGGACAACATTACATATGACTATGTTCTTCTCCAAGTGGGGTAGGCTCCAGCCCCATCGTGACCCTAATGAGAAAAAGCGGTTACAGATAATAGATGGATGGATGGACTTTATCTTGATAGATATCTTGTTTTTCTGATAAAAAAAATAACACAATGTTGCTTTTGCATATTGTTTGTAAGCGGGATCCACCTAATTATGTCAGGCCTCTAAGTCTCAGTTCATTTACTAACCTGTAAATCTATTCTTTTACTAATACTTTCTGTCCTATTTGCCACTGCTGCATTGACCTACTTCTCCCCCTTGAAATGGGGTTTCATTAAATCTAGTTTAATCACTTCCAATAAACTGTATTTTGGTAACTCTGGAAAAACCAAAGATGTTGGTGCCAGACTGAAAAATCAGTAAAAGCTCAATTCAATTAGAGGACAATGTAATCCATTCTGGAGAGGAAATGTGTTAATGTTGGTCTAGATGTAGTTTCTAAGCAGCCTAGATAATTGTTTGCCATTTCAGTTTCTACTTTTCCACTCAAAAGAACACAAAAACACACCTCCTTAGCATAAACTACCACAATTTTAAATTCCACGCCCCCCCATTTTAATTTTAAAACAGCAACAGGTCTGGGTTCTTGCACAAGGTTGTGAGTAGTCGCACAGTTTATAGCTGTTTCAAAATGGAAAGCATAGGTTTGAAGGGGGCTTTCAGGGAAATCTCATTTCCTTTAAAATACAGTGGTGCTCTGGGAATTTTTAGATTCATCCGGGCACGGATCACAGAGTGCTTCATTACCTTTGAGCTGCGTGCTGTGCAGGCTTACCCGGGGATAAAGAAAAAGGCACTCCCTTAATCTGGCAATAATCCACCGTTTTACTGAGGGAAAGGAAGATGAGGGCTAAATTATAAAAACCAGATCATCACTGCACTTTAAAATAATACCAAAAGTTAGAAAAATATTGGCTGCCTGGAGGAAGTTTTGGTTTGTAGCTGAGGTTAGAAATGGGACCATTAACTCACAGTGAGTCAGTAGGGGCTTGTGTGTGATTCAGAGGTTGGTTATCTACAGCGGGCTGCATGTACTTTCATTGTGTTCCCACAGCTTTATTTTATTTTGTTCTGTGGAGGAAGAGAGTAATCAACTGGTAACACCAATATGAATTCTTTATTCCATGTTGTTTCATTTAAACTAAAGAACCTTGAATATGCACAGTTAGTGGCAATGACAAATAAATGAATTAAATTTATCACTGCAGTTATCTGTAACAATTGCTGAAGTTTTGCTCACTACCCTCCCCCCTAACTTTCTATGTTAATTAGCTAGTTTGTCATTTAATAGGATAGTTGGGATATGCGAAAACTTTAATGCTGAAAATAATTAGAGCGATCAGGATGATCAAACTAAACTTATTTAGCAGATTCGTCCTCAGGAAGGTGAAGGAACAATCCAGACTTGGCAAAAAGAGTCACCTCAATATGTAATGGCTTAATTATTTGATACAAAATGACGGGCTAGAAATGCTCTCTATTTTTCTTATTGTCATCAAACCTCATGAAAATCATTGATCCCTTTGACAAGTATTGTCTGTGGAACCAAGGGATGATGTGCCATAGAACTCCATTGTCTAAAAACTATTCAAAACAGATAAAGGAGCCACAACGTTGCATTGGTGACATGTTCTTCCTTTTCATGAGCGCATTTATTTTTGAGTCACTCACGCATACGCAGTGTTAACATAAACACAACACATTAGAGCATTGAATGTGTATTAATCTGCAGTCCAAAACAGTCCAAAAAATAAAAATTTGCTGTTGCTTGCATAATGTTTGTGTTAGGTTTACATATTCAGCAGGAATTAATATGCTTGAGGCAAAAAGCCAGAGACAGGTATGAAGCTGGAAAGTATTGAGAGACTAATGCATCGTTAGTTTTGGTGATTTGATGGAATATGTTGACAGTAACAGAAAATGTACAATAACACAAGCATAATCTTTTGTGAGGTTTATTGACTGTTTGTCTTGAGTAAATGTAACAATTTATTCTGATCAAAATTATTACCATACTGTTATATCTTACTGTTCTTTTATAGCTATTAAACCTTCTTAACAGAGAAGTATGAAAGATTTGAGAAGTGTAGTATAATTGAACTCAACTCAGTAGAAAACAAGAAGGAATTTGTTGTCCATCACCATACTGCTGTGTAAACAGCAAAACTGTATTTAAACAGGCAAATCTGTTAACATTTCTGTTCCAATGAAGTAAGGTATTTCAGGTTAACATGTATGTGGCTCTACTGACCAGAAACCCCCCATTGTCTGTGTCCTGTGTAGACATGGCGCTTGAAGGAGGTGTGCGTGTGTGTATGTGTGTGTGTGTGTGTGGGGGGGGGTTATAGGCCCCACACAGTGGACCTTTGTGAAACTCTGCCCATGCAGCCAGACTGAATGGACTCTTTTTACACTTGTGTAAACCTGGGGGGCGTCTCCGGCACTGAGGCCACGCCTCTCTGACCCTTGACCCTCACCTCTGACATTTGCTGGATTTGGTCGGGAAGTAGTTTTTGCTCGCCATGTGCACAGCCAAAAATCACACAGTTAGGATCTCAGTGTAACGCCCAGTCTCTCAAATGCATAACTGCAAATAAAATATACATGACACTTACTGATATTTGACAATAATAAAGTTTGACAAGATTTTTTTTTTTAGCAAGAATGAATAATCTACAAAACCTAAAGAAAGTTTATGTTAGAAGACAAAAAAAAAAGGACACGTAGGCGCAAGTCTGATATAAACAAGCACAATCTAGTATTAATGATTCATCTAACCAGAGCCAGTTCATTTCAAACTTTTCTGACCTCTGAATGACCAAGGTCTTTGTGTTTACCGAGTTACAGGTTTACCCACTTCTACACACACACACACACACACACGCATGCACACATACTGCGTAACCTCACAGAATGGCCAAATCTGCTTCAGGTTAATGGGTGGAATGGCTATGTTGACTTAGGTGTTTTATTTACCAAGTGCCTGTTTACTTCTCCATTCCAAGCCTTCAGCTGTAGCCTCAGAGGACAAACTACAGCGCTTAAGAGAATCCTCTGGATCAATACTCCTCTTGTCTTGAATGGTAAAAGAATGGCAGCCCGACAAACTGGTTTTGTGTGGTCAGTTTCAGGTGAAGAGTACCTTGACCTAAGACTCTGCAATCATTTCTTAACTAAGCAATGACAGACCTTTACAACATGGGGAATTTTGGTTGTTTTAAAGGAGTGGTTGTTACAAAGATGATAATCTTGCTAAGACAATACATTATCTGGAGATAAGTTTGTTGTGTTGAAAGACAGAGTGCACTTTTCACCTCAAAAAAAAAAAAGCAATAAAAAATGTCATGTCATCATACCAAGATTAGACCAATATATTTGTTTGCTGGCCAAATATCATCATATCTAATACAAATAATATGTATTCCTCCTGGACACAACTACAGAGTGGCATAGAAACACTGCAAGGGGGGTGTGGAAGACCAGAGCACAAATATGGAGTGAAACTAAGATCAATAAATATAATTTATTTAGCAAAAGGGGGAAAAAACAATGGTGCTATCACACTGAACTTATTTTACTTACTTACTTTATTTCACTAAAATTCAACTTGGATCCTTTTTTATTTGTTTCTTCCCTTATCATTGTTAATGATTAATTAAAACTGTGGGGTGCGGCGCGTGAACCTTTTTTTGCTTCTGAAGGGGGGCATACCAGAAAAAAAAGTTTGTAACCACTGGATTAGAGAATGTCTACTGAGCTGGGTCACAAGGCCTTAAGGAGCAAGATATTAGTGTCCAGTGTTTCAGGGGGGGTTTAAAACATGACAAGATAAGGACTAAATACCTGGAATTTTAACAGCTTCTGTAGCACATTATGACTTGAATATGCACATTGAAGCTTCTTACTGGTCAAACTTATACTTTCGTTGTTATGTGTTATGTGCATTCCACATGTGGTGTGTTTTGAATTTAAAAAAAAAAAATAATCATCTTGGAATGTAAATACATGATTTGTACGTGAAAAGTAACAAAACACAAAACAAACAACACAAAACATTTGAGGAAGGCATTATAGAGATAGTGGTTACAGTGAAAGCTCTGCATCCCTCCATTTTACATCCAATGTTAATGTTCCATTCTAATTGTAGATGTATATTGTTCTTCATGTAGGGAGGCAGAAAATAATGGTATGGGACCTGAAGTGGTGGATGAACATGTTGCATATACTTATATAACAATTTAATGCATCATATGGTATACAATCAAACTCTAGTTGACAAATCATTCTTGTGGAGTAAAAAGTACACAATTTCTCTCAAAAGTAAAAGATAAAGATAAAAAATGGAAAGACAAGTGCAAGTACCTCAAAGTTATGCTTGTTTAGTTACATTCCATCTCTACCAAGTGGTTTAAATGTCCACTGGCAGAAAAGAAGTGTAGTTTTAACAATTTGTGATATGAGAAATGTGTAGAACTCATGAAAAATATTTTTACAGATAATGTATAAAAGAAAAGGATGAATAAAACAAGTAAAAGAATTACAAACTACATCATGAAAATAACAAAAAGTCAACAAAAAGTATGCAGTGGAGTTTTTGTAGAACTAGATCAGAGTTGTTCGTCTGTAAGATGGTGCGACAGCTAAGCATGTTTTTGGTTGATGTGTCCTTCATTGCTAACTCAAACATGAGGAGTTTTTACAAAATAATTCAATCTGTACACACACTTAAGTTGCAATTAAACAAATTTTATCAGTATTTGCAGTATCTCTATGCTATGTCATCACACTTTTAGACCATAAACAGACCATTTGGCAACATACATTTTTCCACTGGAAACTTCCTGGAAACAAGACCTGAACTAGTCCATTGCTGAAAACCACAGTGCCCCCTGGGGATTTTTTGGGGTCTTACTTAAATGCATGAGGCGACCTTAATCAGTTTGATTACAACTGAATTTTCAACAAGATATCACAACCTAAAATGTGCTCTACCAAACAGTTAAGAAAGCTTTTAAAGAGAAACACCTTTATGACTTCCAGTAGTTTGGCTTGCTGCAGTGATGTAAAAGTGTACTCCAAGGTATATCAGCACACCGTGACATTTTCGGTAGGTGTAGTTACAAGTGCAAAGGAGAACACTTTTGATGTCATCCATCAAAGATGCTGGGAGTGTCCGGCTGGTTGGCTTGCTAGCTACCCCCATCAGTGCTTATGAAGCATCTCAACCAAATATTCTCAGACGTGAACTTAGTGTTTAAATAAAACATGAAAATTGTAAAGAAAAAAATCTGTGCTGGCTAAGTCCACATAAGTCACCAACAGACACATTACTGATAAAAACTGACAGGGCAAAAAGAAATCTTGGTATTTGTCTGCAACTGGCTAGATGTGAACTTCTGAATTGGAGCAGTTCTTGGGCATTGACAGATGACATTTCTCGAGTCCGCCAGGACCCAAGTACAGACAAGAACACCTGAGAGAGACCCACTGCTTTTTCTGATGACAGTGAACACATCAAGGTTTGTATGACCTGGAGTCTGAAAGGACATTTGGATCCAGCCAAACTGAATAGGAGTTCATGTGAACGATGCACAAGTGACTTTATACTTTAGACAAGACCTTGAACATGACTGTACTGAAATAATGACTGTGCCTTTGTGATATTCCAGTATGTTATTGAAAAAATATATGCTCTAACAATAGTTGAAATTACATGCTGTAAATTCCAAATTACTCTAACCTAGACAGTACCCTAACCTGACTGGTAATGGTAAATGCTAGTAAAGGTAACAATGTTTGTACCGTTAGCCACCAGGTTAGGGTAAATTACCCTTTTTTCCTGTAAGCCAGACTGTAGATTTGTACATGTATGTGTGTGTCAGGCTACCCCATTGAGACTGCTATTTTATTTATGGAAGACTAACATTAATTTGATGAGTCATCTGAGATTTTAGCTTCTATTTGACTCCTGAGAAGATTATTCAGAACAAAACAACAAAATAAGAACAATAAAACAAAAGAATAAAAGCATAACAGGACACAAAGCAAGCAGAAGCCAGAAAAAAAACACAGTTTCTTGAGAAGCTTCATGTATTTCTATTGACTTTTATTTCTATGACTACACAGCCAACTCATCTCTTTATTGCTATTTTCTTTTTATTTAAATGAGCATTGAAAGGGATAATTGCTTGCGAAAAAGGAGATCAGAATAAATCTTAAAGCTATTTTTCATGATTGTTTCAATATCATCTCACACACATGAATTCCCTATTAGATTCCCAGTTCTATAAGAAAGCTTCAAGGCCTGAATCTATTCTGGTTTTCGACAGGTGATATATAGGAAAAGGAGTCTGGCACAAACCTGCCCAGACAAACTCAAAACCCCACATGGACTTTGGTGGGGTAATTTTCTCATTAATAATTAACATATTTGAACCCATTTACACTCTTCACCAATGTGAGCTGATCTCCTTGGTTGAAGAAATCACAACAGAGAAGTGGTGATCTGAGAGGAGAGAGTCCCAGTTACAGTCTGACAGGAGATCAATTCTCCCTCAGGTAGTCCTTATTGTACAGTGAGAGTGGATGAGGCAGACATTGACCAAATAAATCACTGTACATCGAACAGAGTCTTTCTTCAGGCACTCTTGTTGCACAGCCTTCACATTTGTTCAAGCATGTAGGAAATATGTGGCCCTTTTAAAGATGTGGTCTACAAAGGAAAGGGTTAAAGATACAAGGCTAAATGTGTTGAATCAGTGCGCAAAAAGTGAAAAAAATCGATTGATCTTTTCAACAGTATACATACAAATAACAAATGCAATATATATATTTTTTGGCCACTTGGGGGCAGCAGAAACAAGCTGTGAAAGCAATACTGACATATTATCTGCTTTTAAGTTGATACCATGAAGTTGTCACCAAAACAGTTGCTTTTTAAACATTAGACTTGACATTTTACTTTTCTATGTTACACTACAGTATGCTCAAAAGCTAACTGTGTCTATGAGCTCCTTTGGTGCTGAACAGGCAGTGTATACTTGCCTGTATGTGTATGCTGATGTATGCTGTGCTATGCGGGCAGTTAGAGTATGTTGACCATATTTTCAAACTCCCAAACCAGAACCCAAAATTGTACATTCATGCACATGTGCTTATGCATGCACTAGATATTTTTCTCAGGGTGAGGGACAATTATGTCAGTGCTTAGCACACATACTGACCGCCTCTTTCAACACCATGGGCGCCATGAATGTAGGATTTTCATCGTCAGTACATTGTGAAGGAGTAACTCCTAAATTCCACCGGACACGGCTGTGCCACGTTCCAGCTGTGCCACGTTTCAGAAACGTCCCTGAAGTGTCTCTCCGCTCTGCTCTGCGAAGAATACGCGTCTGGTCTATTTTCTATGGATGCCAGGATTCGGGGCACCCACAGTAAAGTTTCGGGTCAGCTAAACAATGAGCTAAAACCGAACACACAGTAAGAATATTCCAACAGAACTGCACTATTATTAATTACACTGTCTAACATTGACCAAATACCTTGAGTCTTAATTGGCCATAAAAGACAAAGTAAACCAATTAACAATCTGCATGTACTCACTATGAACACATCAGACCAAAATTCTCACTTGAGCACAGAAACCATCCACGTGTAATGGGCGGAACTGTGGGAATCTCTTGAGGAACTGCCACGACATGCAAGGTGAGAGTGTACTAATTTGGCTAACTTTATCTCATATTATAAGGAGTAATCCAAGCCAGCGGAAAGCTAGCTTGGCTAACCCTGTTGAAAACATGAGCCCTGCCTTGCACATCATAATGGTCGCTTCAGGGTCTTTTGCAGCAATGCTGCTGTGTTGGCTACCTTCAGATTTATTTTACAAATGTTTCTCTTAATGGCTGAAAGCTATTTGACTTGTCACTATTTATTTGCGTATTTGCCAACTATCTGCGTTTGCCACATCTATAATTATGAAGTATAGTCACATTACTGTAATCCTACCTGTCATTTTCTATCAGCCACATGTTGACATGTATAGTATATAATAATATGTATTTTTTCTTTGTTTGGGACTTAATCAGCAGACTAATAGCATGTATTAGCAGCATGTGATCCTATTTTATTTACCGTAATGAAGCATAAACAATGTGTAACACCACTAAATGTTTGTCATATCCACTAAAACTGCAATAACCAGTCAGGATATTAAAAATACTTCAGGAGAGAATTAAAGGGTTACATTTAAGGAAATACCATCACACACACACACACACACCTCAATTTCTTCCCAGTGTCACTGTGTGAATTTGTTTGTCTACCTGTGTTCAATTGCCCTCGGTTTGATTCCCTCCATCTTTTCTTGAAGGGCTGCTTAATAGCCTCTTTCCTTTCGGAGGAGATTGCATGGACATCTTGGAAGGGCCAAAAAGCCCAGAGATAGACTAGTTTAGTATGAAGTCTGTGTACTTAAATTTATCTCACATCACTGTAATGAGTAAGGGAAGGACTCAATGGTGAAATGGTGGGTGAAGAAATAAATGTGTGAAGCAGTAAGGAGAAAAAAAAGGGCGATTGTAAGAAAAGGAAAATGATTAAAATGTAGGTCTAATGATTGGTATAATGTTGTATTAGAGTCATTGTAATGCAGTATACGCAGTGTACAATAAAGTCAGTACTCAGTGGATACATAGTTATACTGATTGAAGAAAAACAGCAAAGGAAGTGAATAACTCATCAACTCAGTTAGTATTTATGAAAGGAAAATGATGAATGACACACATAGCATCTTCAAAAATACAGGCTGTTTAGATCAGAGTATAGCCCAGCCTCCTCCTCATCAGTCTAGTGCGCTGCCCAGCGCTTACTCTGTCTTTTCTTCCCACTGAAGTCTACTTTCACACAAGACCCTGTGGTGAAAGAGACTGGAGGCTTTTCCTGCCTCTTGGACACTGTGCATAGAGCGGTGACCCAGTTAACACAGACACTGAAATCCTTTTAAAACTGGGAAATCCACTCTTTCCTTTCAGTTTGAATTTTTTGGGGGGGGGGGGGGGGGAGGGGGGGGGGGGGGGGGGGGGGGGGGGGGGGGGGGGGGGGGGGGGGGGGGGGGGGGGGGGGGGGGTGATTAGTCTCTGTTGACTGGTGTTGTTGTTTAGTTATCAATCAAATATTGTGCAATCAGTGTGATCCTAGTCAATTTGATCTGGCAGTAGTGGAATCATTGCTAAGTACACCACTAGTGATATTAGCAGGAGTAGAAGAAACAGCAGTACTATTAATGCAGTAATGACTGCAGTACTAACAGTATTCATGGTAGTTTTACAGTACATGTGCAAAGTATTAGCAACTGCAGTAGCAGTAATAGTAACCATAGCAGTAGCAGGGCTGCAGGTTGCAGCAGTATGACTCTCCCAGAAAAATATCAATGAATCACATTATTACACAATTATTATTATTTATTATTGAATGAATGAAAGATTTATTACAATACAAAACATTACCTCATATATTTTTTTAAATAACACTAAAACTGTCAGTATACTTTGTTGTAACTCGTAATTCTTACCCAGAGTTGGACAGGAGGTTGACAGTAATTTCATCTGAATGAACATGGGACAAGGCGGCTAGCCTTCGTCAAAAGAGAAGAAATACCTGTTAGATCTGTTGTTTTAAAGGGTTTCAATATTGTTATCCTGTGTAGCAATACATCTGATTGTTGTTTATTGGATTTTGAAAATGAGCACAAAAACACTAATTGCAAAAACTATTGAAAAGCTCATATGGTGTTTTCTTACATTCTCTTTACTGGCTGTATATAAAAAAAATGTGTGCGTGTGAGCTGTATGTAAGTTTAGACGTGTGTTTGTGTAGGTTCACCTCCATCTCCTGTTCGCCTCCTCAGGTCAATGTATTACTCCGCAAGGCCACAGCTGGCTTCAGAGACCCATTTCTTCATCTTCATCATCATCTATATCCTAAACACACATGCACACACACACAATGTAGGAACCCAGCTGTCTGACGTGAAGCAGAATTACAAAAACATTCTTTCTGCCTGTTTGCTCCTGTTTTTCAGGTATGACAGTCGTTTACATGTGCATGTCCATGTAAAATCCTCAGTGCAACATATTTATCTTAAACTTGCGCAAGAAGACTTTTATAACATTTGCTAAATGAAAGGCATTTAAAAAGTCTAACTCTGGTTCCCATTGTGCTGAGTGGAGGCAGTCAAGCTCTTGTGTCCATAGTGCTTAACCACTGGACCGATGGCAAACGACACAGTAATCACCTTACAGTGTTCCTGGTGTTCCTGGGAAAAAGAAGGCCTGCTCGCCACAGGGAAGCTCCTCACAGCTAATCCTTTAGCACATCTCTCTCTCTCTTTCTCCTTCTTCTCTTCCATCGAGTTTCCAATACCTGTGCAGGAATCATTTAGGGTAACCTTGATTCAGTTACCCTCTAACTCAATTTAACTTGAAACCACTCCAATAAACTCCCATCACCCTTCCCTTATGTCTTATTTAAGGTGTAATGGCAGTCTGTACATACAGTAGATGGTTTGAAAGTCTCAAAACCGGATTTCATGTGAAATATGTTCAGCTTATTGCAACTGGGGTTTTACCAAGAATGTCCAAAGCTGTCATCAAAGGAAAATGTGGCTACTTTGAAGAATATAAAATACACACAATGTAGAAAATAATCCAATGAACCACTGAACCATTGTGTCCTTTTGACTGGTACTGAATATAAATATACAAATAGAAAAGAATGAATGAATCTAAATTACAGCATTTGTCAGCTATTCAGGTAATCGGCCAATCAGCACTTAGAAATGAGTTTTTAAGACAACATCAGACAACAGAGCAACAAAGAGGACATCATCTGAAGTCAAATTACAGATGCAGTGATCATTAATGTGTCCAAAGGATGTAAATTACTGCCAACCGGCTCCATGTCAAGAGGAAGAGTTTTTAAAAACCTTACAGCCAATTAAACAACATCAGTTGATCCACATCAGCCAGGGGCTGAAACTAATCAACAGAGATATGATGGTCAAAACCAGTATGTGTATAAGTAGTTGACAAATGCTGCTAATTGGCATGCAACATCATGCAACTCATTCATTCATGCAACATTTTGCAACACATTCATTACTATTCATTGTTTACTATTCAGCACACATTTGGAAAAAGGAACGGAACAATGGATCAGCGGCAACAATCTGAGCGGTGAAGCAAATGTGGAAGTGCCTTAGGCTGTGATCATACAGGCTGGAGGTGCCACAAAAACTCTGCGTTCCCGGAAAATAGCTCAACAACAGGTCTGATGACACAGTACATGTTTATAAATCCCTGGACCCATGCCCAGCTGTGCCCTCCCCCCTGGGCATACCAGGTCAACCCCTGGGGCGGTGTGTGACATGATGCCTCCAGCCAAAAAGTTGACACTATCTTAATGCAGAGCTAGAAGAGTGCATCACCAGAGAGGAACATTAGTATTCTGTATCAGCAAAACAAACGTTTTACAGCATCTCTGTGTATAAACATCCTCTTCAGCTGTGCTCCAGATACTGGCTCCATAATACCCTTGATAACATGTCCAATCAAATCCAAGGCCATGCTTTTCTCCCAAAACACATCAAATCAAATTAAAGGGTTGGTTCATATATGGTTCATCCAAAGTTCCTCATTTCCTTCTAGTGCTATATAGCCATGCTGCATGCATGATAGTTTTGAGGTATGTGTTTGAGACACAATGGAGGTAAATGGAAATTAGTCCTATTAAAAAAAAAATAGACTTGAAAAATGCAAACACACTTTAGTGAACAGACTCTTTGTAAGCTCCTACCCTCACCATACCCTTTTACTAAGTTTAGATTGTTCAGCTCTAGTAAATGACAAAATTTGCAGTGAGCCATGAACCTTCATCTGGGCTTTACATGTCCCCTCCAGGCACCTGTAGTAGATTATATCACTCATGCTATGTCCATGTCTGTGGTTTGACAATGTTGACGTAGTAGCATAGAGCACAACATATATAATGTGTCCAGTTGGACTGTAAATATAGATTTTATACAAGGAGCCAGCTGATTTGTATACTGTACCTCAAGGCTACATTTCACACAAGAGCTGCCTTAGTAAAGTGAAGAAACTCCAAACCTGAAGGTAGCAGCAGCACTTCACCCCACATTCAAAGAGATGAGAAGCCTGTACAAAATGAAATGAGATGAGTTCAGGAGGCAGATGGAGGTCAGGAAAACTGTTGCACAATTTCCTGGAAGAAGAATAGCAGCAAAAAAGAGAAATGACCCCTGGTTAACAAAATATCATATAACCTTTAACTAAAGGTATATTTGGGGAGACAGATGTTTGGAACAGTCAAAATTGCCTACTTGTTGTCATATCCAGAGCTGACAACTCACAAGAAAAACAACTATAATCTGACCTACACTTTTACTTGAAAAAGACCTGCAGCATCAGAGTGAATTACGACTCTTGTCCGTCAGGGGCAAAGGCAGAAATAGCATGACACTGTTTTTAACACTGCAAAAACCTCTTATGGAGGAGGTTTGATGTCAATGGAATGGGCAACAGAGGGGTGTGACTTGGATACTGCTGTTCATTTCCAGTTCCTTTCCAGCAGTTAGCATTGGTTTCTTTTAATCATGGCTGTGATCTAATCCCTAACCTTAACTAAATAGCTTTTTTTTTTTTTTTAACTTTACCAAACCATAGTTGTATGAATTAGAAGAGTTATTAGAGTTTTGGAAAGCCCTGACAGATGCTGTCCTGCTGATAGGGTCTCACATCAGAAAGCAATTTTATGGGTCATTTTGGAAAGTAATGATGTGTTTTGTTATTTAGTTTAGACAATGTGTTTGGCAGGTCTCATGGGGAAAAATGTGTTAATAAATTTGTGCTCTTGAATTAATAATGTGTTCCATGTGTGTGCATGGAATTAACAGAACATAGTGTCTAACGGTATTAATAATAAACATTCAAACTCAGTGTCCTCTGTCCAACATCTACCACAGTGGTCTTCCTTAACAAACACAATGTTTAACATGCAAACATGTTTAAAACGAAAAGTATGTCCACACAATTTTCACAGTCCAATGCATTTTATTATTGATATTACTGCTGAAATAACATCTCAGCAGTATGCAAAACAAATGTCAACCACCCGTCTATAACTGCCTAGGTGTCCCTCAATAACTGACTAAAGTTACAGCGATAACCACTTTACTCTGGCTCCTACTGTACCAGGAGATTGACACACAATTAGTAACTGTGTCATTGTAGTAATTGACTACAAATTTGGAAACAAACAAACAAAAACTGTGTATTGAGGTCCTGGAGATATTGTTTCCTAACTGTTTTTGTTTCTTTTTGTATCTATACTGCTATTGATGATCAATGCCCTGCAGTGTTATTCAGATCAGTCTGTGGTTCATTAAAGCCAAAGAGAATCAAACAATCTTCTTTGCTTGAGCCTTTTAATCAGCTGCTAGACACAAAACTCATCTGAGGAAGCCTGCGATCCTAAGAAATAAATATATATAAATAAATCAACCAACACCTTGTCAAGAAGGAGGGAGGACAATAATTGCAGTCGTTTCATGTGTTTATACCTGTTTTGTCAACCCCCTCTATCGCCCTTCATCCTCTGTCTGTCTGTTCTGTGGCCAGAGGACGGGAGTGGGCAACAATACTGCCAGCTGCGGCCACAAGCTGTGAGCAAAAGCCATTCATTTAAGAAGAGTTTTTGTTCAGCTTAAGAAGTGAAGTGGGAAGTTATTTCTTTGAAGAAGCCCCCTTCTGAAGATTTGCTGATCAAAAACCGACGGTTCTGTAATTTGCTGGAACTCCTGGTGCATTTCTTTGAAAGGTCCAGTGCAATAACAGAATGGCAAAACAGGAAAGGTAATGGGCAGTCAGTGTTTCTGGGAAATGTATGTGAATACACTAAATATACTAATATAATGTACAAAATATTTACATGTGTGAATTTTTCCATGAGCTGTACAATATTCCTCCTAACAGCTAACTACTTAAAGATTCTTAAAAGTTTAATGGAAATGAAAGTTTATTAGACTAATCTGTCGGCTGTTGATTAGTCTTACATATCTATGTGATGAAAATTTGGACATTCAAAACACTGCTAAGGAGTCCATCTTACAATAGAGTATAAAAACTGTCATCTGTATAGTGTCTTTCATTATTATTATTATTATTAGAGTATGTTATAGTATGTTGTACATATGTTGGGTCAAGGCCTACACTGTTTACCAAACCATAAACACATAAAACCTATGGGTGCTACCGAAAGGAGCTCGACTAATGACAAAAAGGACAAAGAAAGAAAAATGCACAACTACTTATTAATTATTAATTATCACTATTATTGAATTTCTCTTTGAGAGTGATCAGTATTTGAGATAAGGTAATCTGTTTATGAGATACAGCATACAGCCTGTTTCTGCTTTACCCATCTATACTACCCTTCATTTATTATCTTTTGTTTACACAGGGCAAATATAGAACAATAATAATATGTGGTAAAACAAAAAAAAGTGCTATCTGTTGTGTGTATCTATTCGTTTAACAAGTTTCATTTGAGTGAGGCATCCTTTTATTACTATAGCCTTAGGGAAGACCTGAGGGCCGCAGATAAAGTTCATCTTTTTAAAAACAAACTTCTTTTCTTCTCAAAATCTTTTTAGTCTGACTTTTATTTGAACAATATTTGTGTATTTGTCTATTTATACATTTTAATCTGTACATTATTATTAGAATATTTTATTTATCCAGTTAGAGTTTCATTATTATTATTTATTTTATTTTGTTCTATGTTATTTTTTTTTCTTCCATGTCTTCTCACTGCAAAATAATAAGACAGTTTTGAGTTTGTGTTTTTGGTGGAAATTAGGTGGAAATGAATACAACAACAACAACAATAATAATAAATGAAACAATAATATAATGGGGTGAGGCCCAGATATGAATAAAATTGGTTTATAGTGTCCCTGAGTTGAACTTTTCCTCAATACTGCATCATGAGGTCTAAATAACATTATAAAGTTTTATGCAACAAAAAGGTTGCATATTGAAGATGATTTTATTCAAAAGTTATCGAGGAGTCACCTTCCTCTGTGACTTAATATGAAACTTCAAACAAACAACACAGTCCATGCTATTCAGCCTCGTGGCCTTCTGTTCATATTTTTAGTGAATCTGTTCCATTAAAAGTCTTGCTGCATTAGTCACTTTCTATTTGCACTGTTACTGTGGATTTACAGACCTGGATTACTTTTAATACTGAAGGGGGAAAAAAGTTAAATATGATGATTATGACTAAGTCTGATGCTATTTTGAATTTATCCTTAATGGACACTGAAGACACTGTCATCACAAAGGATGAGTCTCTCCTGATTCAAACAAACAAACAAAACCTTTGAATATTACTGAACAAATTCTGATGCCATTCAGCTCTTTTCAGAGCAACGTAATGGTATTAGCCATGGTTTCTGTTTGTAGTCTGTTTGTAGTCTGAAGTATTGACCAATCACGTTTAAGTGGGTTTTAGATTCATGCAAGTAAACAGTCTGTATAAAGAGCAGAAAAGGCGAAACTTATCAGCTGTAATATAATCGCAGACCCCACCAGCTATCGTCTGATGAGGGTTTAGCCTTTTATTAGCTTTTTAAAAATGTACCTTGTGAAACAATCTAATCATACAATATCTTTTCCCAACTCCAACTCCAACTCTGTAAACAATGACAAGCTTACTGATATTCTTTTGTAGAATGGCCTAGGAAGGCCCCTGTCATTGACTGACCCTATGTTGGTTGGGTTTAGGTAAAAGGAGTGAGATTGGTGAGGGTAAGAAAATCAGGGTAGCTAATTATCATTCCTTCGCCAACCTAGGAAAATAAATAAAAAAACACTAGAAGCCCCAAAACATTGAATGTTGTACCCAGAGGCTAAATCGTCATCAGACAATTAGCCTACAGCCAATCTGTTCTGAGAATGCCTCCCTACTTGAGACATTAGTAAAGGTATTGTGCAGTAGTACAACAGTAGTAGTAATAAAAAAAAGACACACATTGCATCACATTGAACATCATTTATTATATATTTTGTATGTGTAGTCTTTTTTTTGGCGTTCATGTCTATAAAACATCATGAACTAAACAACCCACGACGCACTTCTCACTAGTATATCTAGAAAAGTATTCAAAATACTTGCAGAACAAAATAGTTCAGGCTCAGATAAAAAGATGCAGATGATGACTCTGTGCAAGTGAAAGTTTGGACAAAAGAGGAAAAAGGGAAAGCGATTGTGTGAGGAAAAACTTTTTTGGCATGAACGCCACAGCAGGAAGTATGAATTTGTGTGTGCGTGTGTGTGTTGTGTGTGTGCTATGATGTAACACTGATGTGATTTAAAGGTTGGGAAACAGAGATGAAGCAGAGTGTTCTGGATAGGAATGCATGGCTGGCTGACTCTTTGCTGAAGCAAAAGCAAAAAAAAGGGACAAGACAGGAGCAGCTTGGAAATGAGAAAGCTGAGACGTGGCTCTGCATGAAAAAACAAATATTCCTCAACAATCCCATAAAAAAAAAGAAGAAGAAAGAAAAGATAGAGAAAATCTGCTGTGCAAACATCTGCTTCTGTATATCTCGAAACAAACTGCAGCTCAATCTCAGGTATATTTAGCCTGCACTCTAATCTGTCAACAAAGCTGAAATGTGTCTTCAGCTTCACTGAATACATTTGAGCGTTTAGGCCAGTTTATAAGCTTTTACAGTGGAAAATGATTCCACTGTTGGGCATAAAACTTTCACCAGCCCTGTATTGTAGAATATTATCCTGATGCTTTTTTCTGTGTGAGATGAAGAGAATACCTGCTGAAAGCACAATTTGACAGACGGGACTGCAGAACTGAATATAGAAATGGCTTTACTGTTTATTCTGCATTGACAGAACTAAACAAAAATTTTAAAGGGTGAAATATTTAAAACATATATTCTGCAAAAGTGGAACATACACATCACATGCTTTCTAAACACATTTTGTTTTTAAGTTTCTCTTGTTGAAATGACATTTCCATCTCGGTTTTCTCACATGAAGGGGATATTATCATAAAATATGTTTTAACATTTCATTCACATGCAGGGAAAACTGCTTCATCTTAAAGTATTAGCTCAGACAATAGCTCAGTAATGTTGGGGTAAAAGGGACAACATGGCTTTAAAAAGCACATGTGCGTTTTCACATGACTTTTTAGGGGATTACTTACTTACCTTTTTAGGGGCTTACTCGAAAACTTGCGCAGTGGAGTAATAGCGTCTACCAACACTGCATGGCACATGGATTTGTGTGAAAATTTGTAGAATTTAGTGGGTTTATTTAAGCAGCTCAAAAACATATTACAGATGAGTTCATTTCATAAGGAAGTCACAAAACTCTAGCTGTTGTAGGCTTTGTTTTGCCAACCTGGGTAAGAACTGAGCTGTCCGGCTGTTGACTCACTCCCTAAACTCTTGATTGGTCCACCTTAGGAAGTTCCTTAAGTTATCACACAAATGTCAGCTCGAAGGGAAGTCAGTGAGGAAATGTTGAAACCTTATTGAAACGGGGAACTAAGTTGTCATGAGACAGACCTTTTGGAAACCACTTTGCATCCTGCTTCATGCACATTCATCACGAGAGAAATCTGCTTTGATAATGACAAAAAGCTACATAACAGCCACAACCACTTTACTAATTAATTCATTATCACACACTGACTAATGCCTTTTAAGCAAGAGAAAGGTGAGGAGTGTAACAAGCAGCTCAGCACGAGGCTTCACTACAGGTTGTGTGTGTGTGTGTGTGAATGTGTGTTCACGCAGGTAATAGCCATGAGGCTGGACTATCCTATAGCTATCTATAGGATCAATCTCAGGCCATAGAGGACCACACTGGACCATTGTTATGGTATGGGGGAGGGATAGCTCGCCTGAAAAGGACCCTAATCTGTGTGCAAAGTTAGAGTTAGTGCAGGAGCAGCGAACTGAAGTCTGCAGCAGAGAGGAAGAGGACTGATGTGAAGTTTTGCTGATATCTGAATGTCAGTTTTGAACATCATTTTGAGTTCCTTTGAACAATGTAAATGTTTCAATGAAAACCTGATGACCCTAAATACATTCAAAAAGTTGGTAAGTGTACAAGTTCTGCCAGAAAAAGATACGTGTTTCTTTCTGAATGCTCAATTACTGATGAATGTGTACACAGATACATTTACCAATGACTTCCCATCTCTCATAATGTGTATATATACAAATGTGTTCATATGTATTATATGTGAAAGTCACTAGTCTCTAGTCATGTGGAGGAAAACAGAGGATGAATTCCCTCTGAAATGTCGAGGAAGAATTTCCAGTTCTTTATTTTTAATGTAGATTTTAAAACTCATTCATTTTTGACTAGTCGTTCAGATAAACATTGCAGCAGACCCAAAGTCTCTCTGTAGATGCTACATACAATTCTAGGGATGTATGAAATCAGAGTGAAACGCAGTTCCTCTTCTTTGTGAAATCAGTGAAGGTTCTAACACGCAGATGAACCTGCATTCTGACATATATGATTACAGTCTCAATTCAGAGACACTTAAACCTACATGTGGTTGCATTCCCTCCACAGAACATGTGGATGTTTCTGTTAATTTAAGTTAGTCTGCCACCTTTTGGACAATTCAGGCAATTACTTAAGGTTAATAAGGACTTCTCTGTGACAACCTATCCATGCAAAAACACAGTTCCACAGGCTTAAGGGCATCACATAAATAATTTCATGTAATCGTGGTTGTTAATTTAGTGTTTAATTGTAAGCAACATAATCATGAGATGACACTGTGGTTAGACACATTCTAGTACATCCAATGAATTGGGTCATTTTTAGTTAAAATCAAATTGATAATAACAATAAAATAATAAGAAATTTAATATTAGTTTGCATATAAATACATGTGAGTCTATTATACAATATTGGCCTTTAGTGCAGCCTATGTCAGGCTCAGTATGTCTCTAGATTGGGAACATGCTGCTCTCTAGTGGTCAATATGCACAGCTGTATGATACACAGATTACATACACATTAAATAGCCTTCAGTGGGGTGAAAGTATGTTAATCATGACCTGGGTGAAAATGAGTCTCTAAGTGGTAGGTGATGTAAGTATGTAGCCTGTGTTTGTTTTGCAGGTTTTATTTCCTGGTAACAGAAGAGAAAGAGAAAAAGAGATGCTTACTAACTAAATCATTTTCTTTAGAGAGTATTGAAAAAAACATTCTGTGCTAACGTGGAATAGAAAGGTTGTCTTAACTTCCATGAGTGGGGTTGTGCAAGTTTTGGGTATTTATCCCTCATCCAGGGCTAAAGCACGGTTGAAAGAAAACATTCAAACACACTTCTCCCTGTATGTTGAATAACTGACACAAAGACAGAATAACCTTTAAAGTATTTTATGCATAAATTATTCATCAAAAGCTGTCATTGTTTTGAACTTTAACGAAATAGATTTGTTGCTTTTGTCCAATAAGTATACTTAAAAGCTAAATTAATACCTTAATAAAGAATTATTAGATTTATTTGTGTTGCTTAGACAGCATACAGATTTTCTTTTGCTTATTTGAGCAGCATTTATTATTCTGATTATGGGGAAATGTTTTAATACTCAGATGTGTATTAGTCAACTAATTTCACATAGTCATCATATACTAAGCATACATAGTATAGAATGGCAAATATTGTTAAGAAAGGCATTACCCAAGTTAGTATTTATTATCATCAGTATTTTCTCATTTGGAAAAAAAATTGTTTTACCACAGGTGTTGCTGGATATTCCTCTTTTAACATCATTATTGTTCATTAATCTTTTTATATTTACATTTTATACCTATATTTATATTTTAAATATGACTCATACATCAGACGTAGACACACATCTGATGAATAATTCTTTATTGTTCGGGTTGTTTTAAATATTTTCTTCCATATTCTCATACATATAAATATTGCATGTACAATATATACTGTATATTACTGATTACTGACATTATGATGGTGTTTTTACTGCAAATATTCATAATCAAACCGTTTCTTATGTAATCTGTGATATTATTTGACATCTTAATAAATCATCGTCTGTCATATATGCTAGGATGTACCACATAATCCTTGTAAATGAAGAAAAAAAAAGCTATACAATGTTTTTGTTTTTTCTTTACCTTTATTGAACACAAGAATTTCTGGCAGAATGCAAAGTCAAAATGTGTTTTCCTTCTTTCCTCAGTTAGTATTCAATATTTACACCGGTGACAGACAGATATAGGAGTGGTAGCCTACCTGTGTCTGACCTACATTATGAGCTCTGGAGCAGTGACAGTGACCAGCTATTGGCAGTGGAGGCTCAAGTCTCCTGTCTGACTGAATATGAAGCAGTTGGGTGTTACACTGTTACGTGTGTGTGTTGGTGATTCTTACTGCGAACCAGAGAACCTTGGCAGGTTGTTTTTCTCCCTTTCAAACCCTGAAAAATTCATGTTGCTTTGTCTTCTCGCAAACGCTGAGCAAGATGAAAAAATCTTCTAGATGTCTTTATTCTGACTGAATCAAGTGGCGGACTCAAAGAGAAAAATGCAAGGCTGCCACTGTGTCATTCTTGTTGTTTTGAGGTAACCGAACATGGGGGACTTGCTCACATGCTGTCCTCCACAAATGAATTTCAGGAGTCGTGACATGAGTAGAAAAGGTTTTCATGTAAACTAGCACAAAAATTGGACCCACATTTGCATTTCCACAATATTTTCAAGCTTGTTTTTGGACAAAACAAAAAGCGCACATGGTACTTTTTGTATATTTTCACACTGTATTTCAGCAGAAACAGTAAAATTTGCTTACGACACATCACCTTCCTTTTTGTCTTTTGAGACAAAAGTAATTAAAAAAATATTTGGGAAACATGACAAGTTACACAACACTTGCAAAAAGATAATTACAATACATGAAGCGTTTTCCATATCAAAAACTGTGATAATATTATCCATTTCTAATATATTTTGCATGCTTGCTTCTGACAAATCCAGCTATTTCAAATATTTTAGAGAATATGGGACCTGAGCAAAGTGTCATTGTGTCATTCTCATGTGATGCCAGTAATCTAGGATGAGGTGCGTCCACGTTTTCATTTAAGGGTAAATCTGGTTTATTACAGCTTGGGTCTTATTTCTGTAGCTTTGGCCATCACTCCTATTTATTCTATTTATCAATTGGTGAGATCTTGGTGAGATTGAGATCTTATTTTTTAGGAATAATAGTGAAAGTGTGTACATCTAAAATGTTGGTATTGTTGATTTTGGATCAGGTTAAATTGTCCTCAGGTCCCGTTTGTTTTGAGTCCATTTATTTATTTAGGTTTGGGTACACAACTCCATGGGCTCTTGCCCACAAAACCTCTAGTCGTACACAACTACAGTTTTCATCGTAGTATTCAACTTTGTTTCTTTCCTTAGTAAGTTTGACTAGCTTGTGGTTTTCTTTACAATCCATTTGATAGTCTGGCTGCTCGTGTTTCTTGCCGCAGTTGGACCTCTTTTTAGAGATGCAACTTTCTCAGATCTCAGCAGTTAATTTGTTGAATCTGATATTCATCATAATGATAGAAATGATGGCAAAACCTACCAAAATAAGATAAACCAGAATAAATCCTTTAAGGGCTGTGTAAAGGACCCATTGTATATACTTGAACACAATGACTCAGCCAATGTGACACAATTTGGACAAAGCACTGCTGAACTTACATTGTGAAATGCAGTAAATGAAAAAGCAAATCGGCAAGAAGATGGAGATGTGAAACTTTTAATGGACAGACACTGAGAGGAATGGAATGCATGCCATCATTTTCTTATTCAAAGGCACTGTGTCTTTCTAGTTTGCTGCTGACTTCTGTACTTTGATGTGGGGAATTCTGTCGCATACTATCAGCTACATCTTTTCACAATCAAACTATTTGCTCAACTCTATGACAAAGGACACAATGGATTCACAAATTCACAGTGTACTAGCTTGCAGTCTAAAGTAGGAGGAACACTGTACAAAAACAGATGGTCAGTTTTTTTTAACCTTCAAAATCCAAAGCAGGGTACAATGGCTTGAGAAGGAACATTTTGAAATCACTTTATTTACTTTCTATGGAGAAAAAGAAACCTTTAAACACCGCAGACCAAATTCTTTCCTGGTTAGTTAAAAGAGGCCACATTTCTTCTATTTCTTCTTCTTTTTCTTCTCATTCAGTTTTGCTTTAAAAAAGACCACTGAAAGGCCATGCTTAATGACTTGAGAGTGTACATTCATTTACAGACACAGAGCCAGTATTAGTCTCTCAATTTAAGCCAAATTCCAGAGTTTTCCACAGGACCTATGACTCCTTGAGGTCTTTCATTAGTTAGGGCTAGACTGTTATTAGCAGTTTAACTCATTGGTTATCTTACCAAGTATGTAATGAGGATTGGTAACAATGTCACATCTGTATTTCTGTTCAGTGTACATGCTAAAGTTAGCTTGTAGTATGCTCAATGACCATTGCCAATTGACATAATCCAAAATCTCAATCCTGACAAATAACATCCAATAATACCAGAGGACAACGGTAGAGCTGGATGGTTGATGTTCTGTGCTGGTCTGTAACTAGTCTTAGCTTGACAGGAATGGTCTGATGCTGGTGAAAATTGTACATGTCAATCACATGTTCTGAAATTGACTGACCCCTTAAAAAGCATAGATGGTTTATTTTGCTAGTTTAGCAAAAAACTAAACCTAATGCCAGCATAATGTTGTTTCAGAAGTAAAATGATTACATTTATTTACATGTAATGAAACATTACAGGTCTCAGCTGCCTAGCACGCTACATTGAGTTATGTTTAGTATATTGCTTGCTGTCTGAGGGTATTGAACATGCACAATGAACAGATATATTTATAGGAAACAGAGAGTGATCATGTAATGAGTCCTCTCCTCTCTCTGGGTAAACCAATGGGCCAAACTGCCTAAAGAAATCAGTAGTAGTACTGAAGTCAAACTTATCCAAACTCCAAAAAAGTGTTGAACTATAAAATGTGTGTATTCTCTTTATGGCTTTCTTTTATTCAATCAATTCAACAAATCACAGATTTTTTGTTTTTGTGTGTCTTTAACATCTGTCCAGGAATAACAGCTAAAAACTCAATTGTGCCAATCGTGACTCATTTTAAAGATTTCCAGACATTTTTCCAGATAATTTCCAGTAAGTGGACCCTGTGCTAAGAATATAGTAATAAACTGAGCTTTGAATAAAGTGATAAACTGTACTAAAACTACAATACATGTCACATCACCGCAGACACAAACTAATTAAAGACTGAAATGGAAGATGGAGAAAGCAGTGGTGACACAAACTCACACTGACAACAGTTGTGGTGAAAGAGAGAAAACGATGACTGAGGGCATCAAATATTTGGTGACTCAAGAGGTGTAGAAATGTCAGGTTGAGTTATAAGCAGTGAACAATATTGGTTAGCACAGAGAAGGCAACAATGGCTATGAACCAGAAAAGAAGGTAAAGATTGGTTAAATCCAAGGAAATAAACTGAGTGTAGTATCCAAGACCAATTGCAAGCAGTGGAAACTGATGTGTCAAGAATTCAGAGAGTTTGGTCGACAAGCCTGCAAGGGCTTGTTTTCTTTCAACAAACATGTCTACTTCTCAGTCCAAACCTGCTTACTGAAAATGTTTTGACAAAATACACATAGCCTTTAAAGTCACCGGTAAGCCCAAACCTGTCAGGTAAAGAACTGGTCCGAAATGCTTAAAAGAGACCTCTGGAAAAGTTGTGTGTGAAAGAGAAGGAGATAAAGGTGTGGCCTAAAGAAAACCAAATGACAGTATTAACAAATCACACATAAGCTGTGTCCCCTTACAGGTGCCACCTCCTTCAAAAAACATTGTTTATAAGGATCGCTTATTAGACCAGAACTAATGGGTGGTTCTCATCAACTCGTGAGGTCAAAAATTATCAGCAATTATATCCATATATTTAAATTAACATTCACTATGTGGCTTACTAAAAGAACCAGTGGCCTTTAAGCCTGGCTTGCATTATTTACAACCTGTAGCATCCTTTTTAAATGGTCTAGCTTATAAAATATATTTACCAGTGACCTCACCTGGTGTATTTGGCCACATGATCATTTTCTGAGTTGATAAGAATTGAAAGCTGGGCACACCAGCAATCTCCATCAAATTCAGGCCAAATAAGGCAGCATTTCTCCTTTGGAACTAGACACACAAGTTGACCTTTTACAACATAGTCAGTCTTCAAAATTAGTTGGGAGATGTGGCCTCTGAAAAGGAACACAGCAAGAAACTTCAACGTGACCATTTCTTTACCCTAAACCCAACCCAACCCACCCCAACCCTGTCTCCTAAAAATGTTCATATACAGCTCATTTGTAACAGCAAATACATTTGGATTACAGTTTTTCACACAATAAGTTAACATTTCAGTGAACTTATCTGCAAAGAAACCAGATATTTATGCTGAAAGCAAAACAGTCACCGACAATCTATTTCACATGTTTTTGTACGACATCCAATTATGTCAACAAAGGCATTACTGACATTCCTCTATTCATTATTATGTTTATACAACTCAAAGCACTTGGATGAGGGTTAAGAAAAGATGTGGGTCATTACAACTTTCCTTACAAAATTTAGAAGCCATAACAAAACTATGTGTGGGATTCAGGACTTTGTACAACGACCAGGCCTCCCCTATGAAACACAGCACTTTGCAGACTTAAAAAACCCCCCAATGCGAGTGAACATTATGCTTGCAGCAGTTATGTTTCTTGCATAATATAACAGGCAAAACCATTTACCAATATACATGTACTGCATGAACAAACTTTTTAGGGAGACAGGGTTGAAAACCCCGAACCTCGACTTTAAAAGCATGACAAATCTTTCTCCGGTGTCTTCTTCCGTTTCTTATAGCTTAGGCTATAAATTATTTCTGGACCAGAACCATATGGAGACAACATTTAAGGAAAAAAACAAAAAAAACAAAAAAACAAACAAAAAAAAAACATCTAAGGAGGAACCAAATGACAGCAAAATGTACAGAAATACAGTAACTTCGTAAAAACAGGCATGCTAATGTTCTAATCTCTAGCCCTGGAAATAACACATTAAAAAAGCTAAATAGGCAGTAACATCTGCACATTTTTTAAACACAACAAAATATCGACAAAGGAAAAAAAAAAAAGACCCATATTTCATTAACATGATGATGACCATACTGCATATAGAATTATAGTATTGGTAATGCACCAGTCTTATGTGTGTGTGGGCAGTAATCTGTGAAGTAAAGCTACAGTCCAACCATTGTTATCTAGAGGAAAATAGTAGATAGATTCTGTTCCTTATTTACCAGCTGATCAATTTAATATTACATAAAAGAGAGAGGGTGAACTAGTATGAATTTCTCTTTTCTTTCTGTGATAAACAATAAAAACTGACGCAAAAGGAGCTAAGGCATGTGCATGAGGTCTTTACATTTTCCTGGTCAGAAGACACTGCAGAAAGAGACCCATGATTTCTTTTTTTTTTCTGTAACTTTTAGTTGTTTTTTTCTGATGCAATGGGGTGGTGTGTGACATTGCTTTGAGGTTTCAGTGACTGTGACCCCCCCCCACCCTTTTAACCTTAAAACCCCACACCCAACCACCCTCCCTACCCTAACCACCCTCTTCTTCCTGCTACTCTTGGTCAAGGAAATTACGCTTTACTTTCATTGCCGTTCGCCTGGGGAGCCTCGTTGGGAACTGTCTTCACCTCGGTTGTGGCATTCTTCACCTCCGTCTCACCTTTGGTGTTATCATCCTTCACAGTCTTACCGCTATAGGAATGAATACAGGAGAGAGAACCAAAAAGAGGCAAAAAAGAGAGGAGATTCCGTTAACAGTGATTCACTAGTCTTTCTCTCACAGCTAAAATGTCTGCTTTGAGCTGCCTTTTGTGTCATTTTTCAAAAAAAAGAAGGGAAAAATGAGGGTAAAACATGCAAGATGCTTTGAGGGAATTTGTTTTCCCTCCTGGAACTGAATGCATTTCACACATAATGGGATCAGGTTCACTATCCTAGCCAGACATCAAATAAGAGTACATGGATGTCACAGCTATTTTCAAGGAACAATGAATGCTGATGTGGAATGAGACAGGGCCGGTACAGTAGGCACAATGCGTGAAGGAATGAAAGACTGAGGCATACCCTACAACATAAACTACAATACACAAGAGGATTACACGCCGTCTGGACTGGGCAAAGACACAATGGAATGAGACTTTAAAGCCATACTTCACTTAAGTCGGACATTTTCTTGTGTTGGCATATGTACCCTTGTTGGAATATATTATTAGTGATGTCCTGCTGGGGATTCCATTTTGAAAATGTGCTGCTTCACTGCTGTGTTGCATAAAGTCATCTCTTCTTCTGTCCTCTGTGTCAGCCCTCAAATAGCAATTTTAATCAATATGCTTCTCTTTCCTGCTGACACATATACATGTTCTCTGTGGGCCTTACAAAGTTAGGCCAAGAACTGCCCCAAATACAGGATCCATAAATACATCCAACCCTTACAGATTTAAAACTGAACCAGCCTTCGTATAAATGTCTTCATACTGTGATCTTTGAAAACTTTGATCCTAAATGTTACTGAAAATATATTGCATGTCTTAGTGTCTATACAAACAAGCTTGAAGTCTGAAGCTCCATCACCTTCACCAAAAGCAGTGGTTTCCAAGGGACCCATTTTCTATCACTGATAAAGAGACCACTGACAGATTGTATTTTTTACATTTCATTGCAATAACATTGTAGAACAACTGAAAATATACTTTATACAATTGACCTAAACAGTGAACCCCAAAACTGCAGGAAGTTTGTATAAGACGAGTGATTTGGATGAATTTTGAATAGATTATTTCCTCTGAAAATTTTATATGATGATGATATTTTGGGGAGCTTTTTATACAATTCTCTGCCTGTATTATATATATTCTTTCAATCTTTAATAATCATACATACTTAATACATTTCTTTTTTGACAAATTCAGTGTTTTCTTCTCCCTGAAGCTGGTCCATTGTTATATTAACTCTTTGGTTAACTTGTATGTGATGTGGCTGTTTAGCAGAGAGAGAAGGCTCAATGAATATAGCTTATGTTCAAGACGTTCAACTTTAAAAATAACATTTTAATTTAGTTTTCTTCACAGAAATGAAGTTAAATGAAATTAATGAAATGCTGAAATATGGGCCTTATTCAAAACACCTGCAAGCAAAACACTTACATAAAGTATTGACTGTTTTTCACCTTTTGACCAAAATACAAAAACTTACATATTCCCTACTATAAGAATACTGCATTTTGGAGTATCCTCAACTAGAGCACCAAATTTGTCCTTCAGTATTCATAAAGTTGTACAAAACATCAATAATCCTGACAGCATGATGACTACACAAGCCCTGACGAATCTATTCAACCACTATGCTATTGCAGCATTGATCTGCACTTGATATATCCTATATTTTATATTTTGGCACACTCACAAGAGTGAGTGTTGTGCAAATGTTACCTTTCCATTTTCACATTTCATTCTTGCATTTAATTCAGATAAACCATGACACTAGGTTTACAATTTCAAAACATAATGGACTGGTTTAGTCAACAACAATGCACATTAACATAAGTTCTAGAGCCCGTCTATCTTTAGCCCTCTCTTTTATATCCTACTTGCTGCAGTGTCTGCCCTTTAAACTGTAACTGTGTGTAACTCTTTCATCCAGCACCATCTGTAACTATGTCACTCTCAAGTCAATGGGCACTAGATCGCTTTAATGGAAGTTGATCATACTTCTAACTAATGTACTTTAAGCACTTGCACCCTTTCAAAACTATCCAGACTATCATTCTCTTGAAACATTTGTAAAAGAGTGCTCAGACATAATCAAGTGCAATTCAAAGCTACGCTGACCTGGTTTTGAAACTTTGTTCAAAATGGGGTGAACAGGAACATCACGAAAGACATACGTGATATGTAGGAATCTATAGTCTGTGGAAAGATCTACAAAGATACGTCTCTGCTCAAGAGAGAAAAATGACTCCTGAGGAGGAACACGTCACTCAGAAATCCAATAAACCCACAAGACGCCTGACAAGACATTTCAGCATTGGGATGCTGAAGAAGGATCACCACATAGATCAGTGGGAGAGCCGTGCCTCAGTCCTGTCAAAGAGTTATGAAGAAAAATCCCTCCAATGACAAGTTTGGTTATATCAAGGTGATGCTGAGCTGACAAGAGCCCTGCTTCCAACTAGCTCTCAACTCCCCATACTTCACCACTGACATCTTCTTCTGGCCATCTGAGTGAGCAAAGTATGAGATGAAGGAGGGAGAGAAAGAGGACTGATTGTCAGTAAGCCTCTGTAATTCATCTTTTGCCACAGCTTTCTCATCATCCTCACAGGGTGTCAGGAACATCTGCAAACTCCTGTGGGCAAACCTACAAATAACAAGCCTTCATAGAAACACTGGAACTACAGCTTTTTACTGTAATTTAATAAAAAAAGCGGTGTTGGCCTTCAATTTTTAGGATTTTATCAAAATGTTGAGGACACAGAAAGTGGTATTGCTCACTTTGTGACAAGTATTTAATTTACTTGAACAAGCTCATTCATCCTTGCAAAACAGAGAGTGTGACTGCACTCGTCTGAAGAGTTCAACACAAATATATCTCCCTGTTCTTTCACCAGCTAAGACAAACTACAATCTGTTCGCTGTATATTTTGCAGCCATGTGGTTGTTGTTGATATATGAACTACAGTCAGCTATAGATGACATTCTGTGGTCTTTACTTACTGTAACATGGCAGATAATAGACTCGTGCCCGTTTTAAATTAGCAGTCAAAACAAACTGTGGTGAGAGAATAATGGAAAATTGCTTACATTATGTGGATAGGCGTATCATTTGAAGAAAGTGAGGCTCATTTGAATAGTTTTGGCCATCATTTCTATTGGTTATAACATTGTACATCACAGTATCATTATAACAAAGTCTTGAGTGCAAAATATTTACACAGAACCAAGTAGGTATTTAAATCATTGTGTTACTATTAAATTTAGCACTGCTAAGATTCGTTTTTGTGCAATGGAAAGTTGTGCACTTGCCATTTTCTCTGAAATTTAAAATGAACTTTTTGACGAATGAAATCCATTCCTATTGATATTTCAAGCTTATTAATAAGAATGTTGGCCACAACTACAAAAATAAAAGCCAGGTGTTAATGGATTGGATATATGCTGCATATTAGAGTTATTCCATATATTTATGTATGTTAGAACTGCTAGTATATCTGTATACTAGAGGTACTGCTGGTAGTGTGTGTGAAACATGCAACATTCAGCTACGTGTAGCCCACAATGATTCAGCAACTGGTTAATTAAGAGATAGTTTGGGTGAAGCTGTATGGTACTGTAGGAGAAAAGTTGACAGCATTAAGTGAGTGAGCAAACAAACAGGTGGATGGTGGAGGTGGTGGCTAAATGAAGACAGACATACACTGGTGGCATCCCAATGGTTTGCATACCTGTGCCAGACCAACATCAGGCATTTTTAAAGAAAAAGTCCACCCTTAAATGATGCCATAAATAATAATCAACCTGAGAGGGCATTCTGTGATCAGCCCCAATTTTACTTATGTTCTTTTATTTGACATTTTTACATTAAAAAACGTATTTATACTAATATATTTATACTATACACTTATTTTTCAATAAAAGGCGGGCGTATGTATCAATATAGTCTCACTGGCTGGATGTATGTATGAAAATATGGGGCATGTCTACAATCACAGCTGTGCCCCCTCTTTCAACTGCAACTTGGTCTCTAGCTGCATTTGGTTGAGGGATAATGAGGCTGTTGTTAGTGGAGACAATGGCATCTCTGCATCTGGATCTTTTCTGATATATATATATATAGTTCTTGAACACTGGTGCCAAGCCCACAGCCAAATACATTTTCAGAGGGTGATCACACAACACTGTCAAAGCTTACTGAAAGGCAGCAGTGCTTAGAAGCGCTGATGAAAGTCTCAGAGACTGACACTTTTTGCTGTTATTTTTAATCTCCCTTTTTCTACACTTGAGCTCCTTCACAATGTAAAGATGACCAGAAACCTTTTGATCTCAGCTAACCACTGAGTCTGCAATTTGGGTGGATTTTTCCTTTAAAAGTAGCACACTTGTGGGCTGTTGGGATGCTACCAGATCAGAAGCTGAGGGAGTTAAGGAATGGGGATATGGCAGTGTTCATACTCATTTTGGGCTGGTGTGGTCGAGTCTGTGCACAGGACAATGGGCGCATCCTTGGTCGGGCCGTCTACTTGTAAGTCCTTATTCTGGGTGTTGTCAGGGGCTTTGACTGGGTCACGCTGGCTCTGTGGCCCTTCGGCATTAGTAGAGGGCAGGCTGACTGGCTCTGAGGGTGTTGGGTTGGACGAGGGGGGAACTTTAGGGGTGTCACTCAGGTCAACCAGGGGACCAACATCAGGTTGGGTGTTAGCTTTAAGCGAACTGGACTGGACAGCAGGGCTGTTTTTGGGGGAGGACTTGGCAGGGGCAGCTTTGGTTGGGCTGGAGGCGCTGGTGGTTAGCGTGGTGCTCTCACTAGCAGGACTGCTCTGCGCCGTGCTAAAGCTCTCAGCAACTGAGTTAGTGGCAGTGGAGGGGAGCAAGTTTACCACCGTGGAGGTGGTGTCTGCAGCAGCAGGCCTGTTTGGTGGGGAGGAGCAGGACAAACAAAAGAGGAGAGGGAGGACAGAGGGGAGGAAGCATAAAGCCAAAAAAGTGAGGGGAAGAAAGAAAAAGGACAACGAGAGAAATATAGGGGTAGAGGGAGGGTGCGAGGTCAGGGCATAAATAAGGCAGAGTGAGTACTACTGTGCTGCAGTGAAAAAGTAAAATCTACACAATCAAAATGTTAGCAACAAAATATTTGTGAAGGGGAAAACAAAAAATAATACAACAATAAACTACAGGAGGAATGCTTGGGATTAGGATGCTAATATGCTTTTCACAATAAAGCTCAGTAGAAAATAAGATTTGGTGTTGCTCTGAATGTGTCTGAATAGGTTAAGTAACTTGGCAGCCCCATTTAGGACCAGGTTTGATGGCTCTACATTATGGTGTGAATAGAAGAACACTGGTATCTATAGAAACTATAGGGGTATATAACTACGAGGTTAAATTCTATAAGAATGTATTGTGGTAATTATAACACGTGTTACTTTTAGGTGGGAAACTGGTCCTGTTCCATACTCACTCGGGTTCTGTCAAAGGTGTGGTCTCATTAGGCTCAGTGGGACCCCCTCCTTCTTGGTTTGTGGTGTTTTCTTCCTCTGTTCTGACCTCAACAATTGGCTCCTTAGACTCATCTTTCCTGTTGTCAGAGAGCAGTAGACAATTAGGAAGCTAATGAATTTGCTTTATTTACCATTAATCTGTCAAACATCACAGAAGAGCGTGTCCCAGCTTGGTATGGTGAGACAAGCAAATCAAGATGTCCCATATTCACTAATGTAATTTATCTCTATAACTCATGTCCACACATTTAAAGTACATTGAAGTCAATTTAAAGGGACATTATGGCGATCAGCAGCATTGTAAAATTTGTGGTTTAAAGGCTAAAACCTGTAAAACACTGGTAAAGTCCTTGAAACTGTCAAACACAGTCTCACGTACCAACATTTGATCATCCTCCACCTGCAGGCCCTGATTGTAGCTTTCCCCTGTGGGCTTGTCTGTTATCACCACAGTGCTCTGAAGGTGCTGAGCTTTTCTGAGTGTTCACTGCGGCTGACATGTTGGTGCCGACTCTATACATTCATGACTCATTCTTAATGAATCTGTTTCATGTGAGCTCTTTAGTTGAAATATTTATTTGTTGTGCTCTGTTGTGAAGTTTATAGCTGGTAGGGTGAGAGTCAGATGAATAATATAAAAGGGAACATTTAAATTCAGCTTTCAGAAACTTCAACATACATTTTCATTATGTTAGCTTACAAGATAGTGACTATGCTGTACCCATGAATGAGGTAAATTATTATTTGTATTACTATTCAAGAAATAGCTCTAAGGCTAATTGGTATTGAAACCACATACCTTACTATTGTGTTTCTACACAGACATGCAAGAAGTAAATAGATATAAATAAATAACTAATAATTAAATAAACCTTCATTCAATTCAAATTAAAGGTGTCTATTTACTTCTTGCATGTCTGTGTATATAAATTGAGCAAAGAGACATTTTTGATTAATTGAAAGTATATATGTTTTCTTCTTCTGACAGAATTAAGATATAATTGCAACAACACAGGTTCCAAAAAAGTTAGGACACTGTGTAAAATGGGAATTTGACCCCAAGGACACAATGTTGTGTTATGATTTCCAAAAACAATTTAAAATGTGGACCCAGTCAGACCAGTCTTTGTGCTAAGCTAGGTTCTTTACATCCTGAATGTATGAAGATGAAACAGATTTCAGTCTCCTCATATCACTCTGTTCCCCTTTAAAGATACATGTGTTTGATTCAAACCACCAAACCAACAAGCTGAAAGATGATAATTGTCTGCGGAGCCATTAAGCGACATATTAAGGGACATATGATGAGACAAACTGATGTTCACTTACGTGAATGCTGCTTTGCCCTCCTCAATGTCCTTGCTCTTCGCACCTGGTCCGGCCTTTCCACAGAAGTTAACAGCAATGCACATGAGCAGCCCACACTTATTGAGGAAGTAGCAGGTGACGTCCACGCCCACCAACAGCAGGAAAAAGACAACAATGAGGATTCCTACGATGGCTCCAGTGCCCAGGCCTGAGCCACCGTCCATGGCATCTGAAGAACAAGGACAGGGAGAGGGGATACGCAAGCACAACAGGCAAGAAAGACAGGGGGAGAAGAGGAGTTAGGAGAGAAGAAAGGGTTGAACATGAAGGAGAGGGGATGGAAAGAAAGTTAGAAAAGGGAGAAGGGGGAGAGAGATGATGAGGAATGCAGTCAAACTTTTAATAAGCTGCTTCAGGATTCAGTTGTTAAGACCTTAAGTGTGTCCTTCTTTTCAGGAGGAATTTGGAGAGAAATCATGCCAAAGCCACCAGCAAACTATTACCCCGAAACACAATAAAACCCTAATCTCTGTGGAACTTCGTATTCACTCTTGAAAATCATCATGGCCGGCACACTTGAGGTGTTCAATTTCACACACAATGACATAACTTCACAAGATTAAAAAACACACATCTAAAATCAGTATGTGAAGACAAATTGGATCTATTTAAGGTCTAGGGTTCTATATTATTTTATTTAATAAGAAGTGGGTGATAGTATACTATATACAAACCAAATTCATTACACCTTCATTGCTAACCTTTTGTTTTTCACAGGGCTTACATGATACTTTCTTAATAGGCTTGTGATATGTTTTGAGGCATTCTGTCATATGAGTTTCTTTACCAAATTTCATGGCAATTCATCCGATAGTTGTTGAGGCATTTGCTGCAAGAGGAAAAGCCAGGGGACACCATTATATAGCCTTGTCTGCTATGAATTACATCTATATAAAACTGTTTTGCCAGCTAATGTTTTTAAGGAGGTGAAATGGCTCCAAGAATTGTGACTAAAGTGAAAGCATTTTCTAGGGAACAAAGTGCCACATTATAGCACCCCATGACATTCATTGGCAGGCAGTCGGAGTTGAAAAGGGAAATGGAAGACTTTATCTTTGAAATATTTCTTTTTCTCAGGAAACTTCAACACAGCAAAATGCAGTGTAAATAATCCATAGGTTACACATAATTTTTAAGATTCCTTGGATTACTTGGATCAAAATACCAAAAACCCATGGTCAGTGATACATTTTTAAACATTCTGTGCTGACGCGCTCATTGGAAAAAGATATAAATAGTAGATATAAATAAAGAAATACATCAAAGATGTACACTGAGATTATTTCTTTGGAGCTAACATGAGAGATGGGGTTCAAATGTCAGCCCTCCACTTATAGTATGACTCTTATAAACTCTACAAATTGAGTTACCAAACAGATTTCACAAATTTCTCTTAGTTCCCACTTAATCAAATCAAATTTAGCTGCTCCAAAATGTTCTTAAGAAACGGAAAGGTTATACAGGGTTATCTGAGCAGCTGTTATCACAACATACGCAAGCAGTCATCACATTTATAATTCCACTTTGAGGGCACAGTGCAAATGCAGGTTATTTTCTCCCATAGAATATTCCATATAAACAAATGCTCATGCAGTTTTTAGATGGAATGGAATAAACAGGATTTGGAGGTCCAAGGCACCTCGGGCTTTCCAGCTTTGCATTTCAAGAACTGCTTTCTAAGCTTTCATCATTTGTTTTGGCATTTGATGACATTTCCACAAAACCCGGTCTAATAAGTGATAGCCAAATTTCCATCTTTGCATGCAACCTGAGTGCATTTTAGGAAAAATAAATAAATATCAGCAAAGGGAAAATAACTCAAAGGCTGAAACAAGAAACTTGTTTTGATGCCATCAACAGACATCAATAAAAGTTAGTGTCAGTGAAACTGCATCGTACAGTGTGCCTTCAATAATTTACCTGTTCTCCATTCACTTTTGGCAGAATCACTAGATGACAAAGTCATTGAACTATCTAAAACATTTTAACGTGGGGCCATATTTTCACTTCAAAGGGACAAAACACAAGCTACTTACCACAATACCTGAAACAGGATAAACATTTGTGGTACCAAATTTACTGACATAGTCACAGTGCTTAATGGATAATCTTTGATATGAAAATAATTAATGACCCTGAAAAATATGATATATAATCGCATCAGTGGAAGTTGAAGTATCTTATCTCATATGGGTTTGAAGCACATCTTTTCCTCATTGCTACCACGATGAGTTGATTACTTTAATCTAATGTTTTTCTTGGCAACCCCTTTTTCTTTTTCAAGTCATGCCATAGACCATGACAACCATTATTTCTGAAGTACTTTTATGTAGTTGAGCTGCATTGAAAACTCTTTGTTTCATAAGGGAATCAAAATGGGCGTGATTGGTTGTCACCAGGTTGTTACCCCTGTGCATCAGAGGACATTTGCATGAAGTTGGATCTTTCTCAACTTACCCACATTGTGCTGCTGGGTGCTGTTTGAGTCTTTGAGTAGTGGCGGGCTGTATGCTTTTCAAAGTCACCTTGATGTTGTCCCATGAAAGGACATCAAGGTGGAACCGGATGCAGAACCCACATTAAAAATGTCCCTTCATAATCAATTCGTCAATGTTTGTGTACAATCCAGGAATACTAGACTGTCTTAGACTGCCAATGTCTGCAAAGGATCAAGAGCTCATCAAACTGCCTGAGGAGAGTGAGCACCATGCAGTTTGAGTTTATATAGACTGACAATGCACACGTCCCTGAAGACAAGGATAAGGAGCAGTTCTGTACCACTAGACCGACAGAACAAATCCATGTGTAGCATGACCTTACCATATACAGTACCACTATATTGTAAGTAAAACAAATGAAAAGAGTTTAACGCTGTAAGGAAAATTATAAGTGATGACCCTTGGAAATGCTTTGCCCATTTTGTTGTTTAATGTGCCAAATGTAGACAATGTACTGTCACATAAATAGATTTCCTGCAGCTACAACAAACCTTGATCTAAAACAATCAACCATAAACATCAGGATTTAATGTCAGTTCCTCAGCTTTGATGAGCAAGGATGTCTAGAGATTTTACACTGTTCATTGAACACATAAAATTCTTGATAGGAGGAAGAGATTTCCACCAAGAGTTACCACCATCGAAGGTACTGCAGTGCATCAATTTGGTTGATACGCTGTTTATTGTACACTTTAATATTACATGTATAACCAACAATAGAAGGATCATACTTAATACTTAAGTGAAATAAAAAAAATAAATAGAAAAAAATACTAAATTTTCCAAGTTTTAATCTCGGTGTTAATGATTCTGCTATCTCTCTGTATCGGACATATAGGCAGTATGTAAAAAAAACAAAACACATTTTTGAATATCATTAGTTTGAATTGCTGCCTGTGAAATATTAACGTATAAAGACTCATCCTCATGCATTCAATAACAAGAACATGTCTATCCAATCGAATGTAACTAAAGGCAACCGGCTAACCCACTCCTCTCAATTAAAACCACACTTGACTGTTATCGCCTGACTCATCCATTACTCAGGTTTACAGTATGAGCTTACATTTTACTTCATCACATGATTTCCTCTCATAATATTGGCGCAGGATTTAAACAGCTTGTGTAGTGATAAACATGCCCAGGCTGGAAAGTCTAACCCTGCCTTCTATTATTTACATACTGCAATTACTTTAGTCCAGTTTATGTGACACATTTACCATTGACATGTAAAATTTCCAGACTTTACGAGTTGACAAGCACTGCCCTGAAAGCACTATTAAACAAGTAACTGTCACAAATTGGGGCAAGTGTTGGCCAGAATTCTCTGTGCAGTTGAAGTAGGACAGTCTTGTTGACACATTTTCAGTTTTAAAATAGAGACTTCAAAATAGACATTTTGAAACCTGAAGACATTTGCCCTTTAGTGGAACCTGACTTGCATTGCTGTGCTTTTTAAAACCTCACAGACAGCCGCTGTGGCACACTGATTGATAAAGTTTCCTTTTAAATTATTTTTTTTTACACCTCTCAAACATATTACGTTTGTGTTTACTGCACTTGTATGAGAGATATATTTTCAAGTGAGTGCACAGCCCATGGTCAGTCTAGACATTTAATTTATTTTCACAATTTTCCTTGGCTGCACTGTATGCAATCCTTAATTTTCCCTGATGGCTGTGATCAAGATGGCAGGAGCATGCCACAGCTCTGTTTACTTATAGGTGACTACGGTGTTGCAGACAACACTTGTTTTTCCTCTACCCATTGCTTCATTTACATTTTAACAGGCACAATAAATCATGTGGCATGTTTTCAGTGCCGTAGGGGGTTTTCTCAACGAGTACTCTCACTGAGGGAAAAACTACAAATATATGTGTCAGGATGGACTGCACAAACATTTCTCTTTACAGGCTTGTCAGGTACAGTACTGAGCCAGTTCCCCAGATGACTGCTGATGACAGACTGCATGTGATAAGCCTCAATTTCACTGAAAACCACAAATTCCTCACAAATCAATAACTGGTCACTGTCCAGCATGGACAATCAGACTTATACGCTGATGAAAAACCTTTATATTACAGTTAGGGCTGTCAAGCTGAAAATGAGGGAAATGGGTATAAATTGATGTCCAACACATCTACAGTATTTACAGGTGATAGACATGCATGGCACAACATATTGTAGAGGATCCATCTACAGGAAAAGAAAGTGGGACTAATAGGTTCATATCCTAAACAGACAGGACATGGGGTTTTGACCAAGGAGTAAAACAGACCATTAATGTCTTACTGAACAGAGGCAGGGGACTGCAACACCACCCATCTATTGACATGACATCACATTTGTTCCACATATAAATCCTGAGGCACCAGCTGAGTTAAAGTCATCATACTCATAAGGCGCACAAGCATTACTACTTCTGAACAAAAATAAATCGTGGGTTCGAGCAGTTATTTTGTCCGTTTTCCATCTAAAAACACTGCAGTATGTGTATATATAAATATCTGTACAGAATTGAAATGCACTAAATGTTTGATGACTTTCACATGACTGCCATGTGACCTTAAGACTCCACATATTCTTAAGTGAAATTTTAAACCATGACAGGTTTAAAGGACTTGGACTCACCAAGAGACAAATAAAGGACAGTGAGAATAAGAAGAATTGAAGCCCCATAAAATAAAATCTTTAAATCCAACCCCGACTGTTTATATCATATCTTTTACTACAATTATTATTTGATTCATTTTTATTTTATGTTTTGGTTATATATTTTTTTCTCCATCTGCTACACTTATTTTTTGGATGTTGCATTGACCTTATTTGGTTCCATAAACTTTCTTAAGCAATTCCCATGTTTGTAACCTCAATTAGAACTCTGCCACAGTGTGGCACTGCACCACCATTAAAATAACATGAACTTAAGATTCTGTTTTCCTATTTGGGCACAGGGAAGCAGAGTGATGCTGACAACTGACTCCCTCTCTGGCTGATTAAGATCTCTGGAAACTCTTCATGCAGAAAGTGTGTGTGTGTGTGTGTGTGTGTGTGTGTGTGTGTGTACTGTATGTGTGGCTGGATGGGATTTCAAGCATTTAAATGAAGATGATTTCAGTTACTAGTGAGACAACAGGCACCACAAAACTAATGTGTATATCGGCTTGAAAATATATGAATTGCTGACTCATGTTTGTGAAATACAGGGGGTGAAGGAATCAGGACATATGTTCATATGTTTAACTTAAACGTAATTAAATACAGAGTGACAGCGTTGTTAAATAGACATAATTACTGTAGGTTTTCTGATTTATGTTGTTTGCTGTTGATTCTGTTTATGCAAAATCCATCAGTCAGAATGATCAGCATCTGATTGCAAAACAAAAACAACATGTCGTCTTCTGTAATAAAAAGCTATGTTGTGGCAAATGACAATTAAGAAGATAAAAGACATGAGAAACTCTAAGAACATTAGATTACTGAATAAATACAAGTTGCTTAATTTCATATCCAAATCTGCTGATTTGATTTTAATTGATTCTATCCATATAAACATCTCATTAACTATACCCAGTCAACAAACTGAGAATGTTTTAGGCTATGCAAAGAGAGAGTGAATCTCAAGTTCCTGAACAATAACAGCAGCTCCTGCTGTAGTCTGTATGCAGTGGGCGACTGCACCATTTGCTTCAGGGAAGAGAAATATGTTTATATGCAACGCAAGTAGGTCTGATGCACATATTCAGATGAAGATACTGATTAGTAAAAATGAAAATCACTCAGCACTGATCAGCACTATCATTACTCAGCAGGCACTGATGAACAACAGGAGGGACCAACAAGTGACAAAGAATACCTCAAGGGTGCTGTAAGCTCTTATTATCCTTGTGACAGAACTTAGTTGAGATTAAGCAGCGGTGCCAGAGATAATCTATAAACTGTAGGAACACAAGTCTCATTTTAAATCTAAACGCAGAGAGGAAGGAAGGCCAGATGGCTATTTTCCAGACACACAGAAACCACCAAAAGGAAAAGAATATATATCTACTTTATGTTTTTCTTTTTGCCAATATAATTCTTCATCTCTCTTCGCATTCCTGTTAGGGGAAACAGGGCATTACCACATATCAATGTTATTCTACCTCCAGGTGTATAAGGTTGAAGGAAGCAAGCAAGTTTTATGGTGCTTCTATATTTCAATTCGCAGGCAGAGAGCCTCTGGAGCTATATTCACCTCAGCACTCCCTCCTAAGCCCCCTTCAAATGTTACAAATCAGACAGAAAAACCTTTGACATTTACTTATTTTGATTATTTTAGTGCTCTTTGCTACAGGCTGACGCTGCTTCAGATCCAACTGACAACAAAAATACTGTCTTTTTGTAAAATAGTGAATGATTTTATATTTTCTGTATTTCAACACCATGCTACAAGAGTACAAGAAAATCTCAGTTGCACCATATCATTTGGAGCAACTTACAATTCTGGATAACAGTCAGCTGAAAAATCTCTCCAACGTTTTCTTTAACAAGACAGAGAAAACAGCCATTCAAATCTGTCTGATTACTGAAAATGTACCAATGCTTTATTAATTGTCTCACATTGAATCGTTGATGATCATGGCCGTAGGCGATTATAGACTCTCATATATGCATTGCGTTCTCTCACTTCTCATGAATCTGCAGGACTTTAGTGTGGAACAAATGTTTGAACAAATGGAAACTGTATAGAGGGCTTTGAGTAACTTTGATTGCCATATTTGTGATCTATATCTCCTAACTACCAGTGGTAAAGAAGAGTTTTTTTGAATTTCTAAATTTATTGCTTGACTACCTCAAGACTGTCCCATGAAAAACAACTGAATTAGTCGTTTGATCAAATAGCTAAAACAACATGTAGAAACAGACGACTGCTACCTTTATATGCTACCTGTTTTCCTACCTGTCAGAGACCACTGGGTTCTTTTAACCATGGCCGAGATCTTTTCATAATCTTAACAGAGTAATTATTCTTTTAACCATGACAACAATGGAACGCCAACTGTAATAGTTTTGCCCAAAATAAAATCTCTCAGTAACCTTAACCAAGTGCCTAAAACTAACAAAACATTAACCAGAGCAGAATTCGTTCAGTAAACACTTCGTAACTGTGGCTTTGTAAGAAAACTCATATTCCAGAAAGCAATTACGAAGAACTGATTTTGTCATTTGATTTGAAGGAAATAGCATTTATCGTAAATGCTGTTACTGTGTTGTTGTGTCTGTCTCATGTTAGCTTGTTAGCTAGCTATAACAAAATTATCCTCAAGCAGACACCACTATAATGTTTTGATTTGTTCTTGTTTAGCTAGTTGCATATTCAAGTTTCTCTTTTGTGCTATATTAGGTTGTTGTTTTTGAAAGAAAAGAAACCCTCTATCCAACAACTGAGTAATGGAAGCTGAGGTAGCTTGAAATTTAAAAGTTTCTAGTTTATTTTCACAAAAAATTGTCATAATTGCAAAGCCTCTATACAGTGTATAGTATTTACCATTTGTTCAGTTTTTGTTCAAAATGCATATTTTACCTTCTTCAATTAGGCTATAGCCAGGCTTCTAATTTTTCAACATCTGGGTTTAACAGTTCAAAGTGGTGTAATGCAACACTGAATGCAGAATACAGACATTTTGTTAAAGCTCCAGAGGAAAAAAAAAAAAGGTCTAAAATCAGCTTCACAATCCAAGCCTTGAACAGTCAGTACAAGTTGGCACTGTGTCACACATCATGTTTAGTCACATCATGTTTGTTTAGTCGCTAAAGCTTCAGAAAGCCATTACTTTCATGAAAGAAAAAGAAACACAATTTATTTCAACCCTACAATGAGTACATGGAATACACTGATATGTACTTACAAAAATGTTTCAGAGAATAGAATAATTTCACAATTTTTAGTGTTTGACAGCTGTTGCATTTATGTTTTTTTTAGTTTTTTTTTTTTAGACATTTCTCTGCTTTCAGGTAAAAAGAGAACATGAACCGTCAAAAAAAAAAAAAAAAAACCCAGCTGATTTCTTGTAGGTTTCTTGAAGGTCAGTTTGAAAAGATTATGTACACTTTATGTCACAAAACATGATTAGTTTTTTTTTTTTCTGCACAACCTTATGTCCTTTCCTAACAAGGCGGTTACATAATAATGTATTTGAAAATGAGCATATTATAATGTCTAAAAGTAATAAACTGTCTTGAAAATTAATATTCTGACCATAACCAATACCAAATTTCCATTTTCTGCAAATGTTATCCTTGTTTCCTCATTTTAGTACGACAGGACATTTCAAGCTTGTATCCAAAGAACAGAAATTAGGCACAGCATTTTTGTACTCTTCGGTTAACACATTCATAATGCTTCACTGGGGAGCTTCAAAGCAGCTGCATAGCACATTCATGAATACTGGATCATGCCTTGTGTCAGCTTTCATGCAGTGTTCATGCTTTTATGTCATTTGTGACATAGCAGTGGAATGATGTGTCTATTTAATAGGCAATAAATTCCAAAATAAAAGTCTCTTTAAGATTGCCATTTCTTGTTAGCACATTGTAGACACATAATCAGACAGTGTAAGATAATTATCCATTTTATCACCCATCTAAAGATCACATTAAGGCATTATGAATGTGTTACTTATTGTACCTAAAACAAAGTGGCAACACTTTGTCTGCACTGTATCTTAATAGAGCACCCAAATCCAACTTGTAACATTGACAAAACCTTCAAAATTGTTCCCTTACTGAATCTATTCTTATACAACATGAAAACAGATGAAAACAAAATATTAACAGAATTTAAATCCCCAAACTTTTGAGAATGATGCAAGTACTGAGCACCCTGTAATAACGTCATGAAACCAATGTCTTGACTCTTCATCTTTTTTTAATCTTGTGTGTGGCTGCACAAGGGTCAAAAGGCATAGAAACCAAAGGTGTCTGGGCCCAAAGATTTCAAAGGCTCAGACTATCCTCTTTCTCCTTGAACAAAATCAGTTTATGACAGCCAGAGCACAGTCAGCATGGACAGCAGAAGAGCTGCCAGACTGCATGTCACACATTGGCAACCAAGGGTAGCTGAGGTTATTGACCAACCACAGGTGAGAAATAGATATTTTAATATTCACATCAGAGTTTTTAGAGTGATATCACAGCAGAAAAGTGTGACAAGAAAAAAACAAAAAACATAATCAAAGCAAAAACAGAGAAAGAAATTTGTGTGTATGGCAATGTCATGGTCCATAGGTGCCCAAGAAGATCACACATGAAGACAGGAAGAGGACACGGAGAAAAGGGAAGCAAGGAGAGAAAGAGGGAAAAGAGGGAGAGAGATAGAAAAATAAGGTCAGAAATACAGAAATACAAGTCTGAAAGGTTACTGAGGAATAAAAAAGGAAGTCTAAGTTAGAGGATCAAAGTAAAAAGAAGTCATAGCATGTTAGTAGCACGGCTAATGACACATGGTTTATGGCAAGCATGGGTGGAGGGTCACAGAAATGAAGGTAATGGGGAATGACAATGGAAAGGAAGACATTTCAAAGAGACCACAGTCTGACCTCTCTGCTTTTAGGTTCTGTACAAACAAGCAGATTTTTTAATCAGTCATGGTGCAGATTAGTGGTAGAGTTTAGGGTAAGATAGATGACAACCGCAAGAGTCAGGCTATTATCTCTCATTCGTAATGGCCAGTGGTGTAATGCAATATAAACACAAGTATATGCTTACTTGCCACTGCTGCGAAAATCGGGTCCAAAAGTCTCATTAATTCACCCATTAGGTCATTAATGGAGAGACTATGGACAGAAATTGGGATCGAGATTTTGTTATGTGTGTCTTTGAAAGCGTGAGCCAAAAGCTTGAATACTGACTGACAAAAACCCACAATAAATTCAATACCCAACAGCAGCTCCATTCTAAGCCTGTAGTTTGTTGCTGCAGCATCAGTTACTGTCGTGCTGTGCCAAAGTGGCAGCAGCGAACAGAAACAATCTTGTAATTACGAGATAAGCATTTTATTCTGATTAATTAATTGTTTTTGTAATACTGAACCAGGGAATACTCACCTATTACTGACAAAATGGCAGCACTAGGTTCATAAATTAGTTGCATTTTATATGATGATTTATGATTTTGCAACTTTGCAGATACACTCATTAGAAACATTTCCTCGTTATGCTGATCAAACTGTAATTTGAGCAGCATTATGTTTCCTTCACAACCTATTTGCTGCTGCAATTTAGTGGAATACAAATCGCTTTTCTAGGAGACAATGTTGGACAGTCATCTCCATAAAAGATACAAATACTAGAAAAGAGCAGAGATCAGCAGGTCCAAAAAATATTTTGCAAAACAAATGTGGCAGCTCTTTTGTGTTTATTAAGAAGGAAAGCATTATTTTGCCACCTGTTTTCTTCTCACGATTCACTAGCACTTCAAGTACTAAGACCTATTACTGAACTAAACCAGACAGATGGTTGGTGTGAATGTGCGCACATGTAGAAAGGAGAAGGCGGGAGAGTATTCACAGTCGAGCCACTTCTTCAACTACCATTACACCACTGGTCACGGCAGGGAGAATGGTCCATGCAAAACCACACACCCAAAACAGAAGCTGGTTATGAAGGTCAGATCTATGACATGGATGAATGAATGTTATTCAAACTGCAAAAGTTAATAGCCGTTTCTTTTTGTAGTTTCACTCCAATGTCAACCTTAGCTGGGGAGATTTGGATGGATCAGTTGTCAACACCTGCCACTCGTGTCCATATTAGCAAATTTACAAAGACTGTGTTGATTTTTGATGCTATTTTGGCATAAGAATTATAATGATGTTTTCTCTCTTCAGCTGGGCAGCTTTCGCCTCCTGAGTCTGTGGTATGCAAATGTTGCCCAGCTGTACTTGCAGAGAACAAAAATTATACAAGCCAAATTTTATAAAGGTATTTGACACAAGAGATTCAATGTTTTTGAAGAGACTTAACATTCATGTTTTCATAAATCCTTCATTCGACAATATATTTAAATCACTTTGGTCAAAAGGTTTTTGTGGCATTTTGTTTGTGTGTGTGTGTGTGTGTGTGTGTGTGTGTGTGTGTGTGTGTGGGTGGGTGTGTGTGTGTGTGTAACTGCTTTCTGAACATCTGAATTAAAAAAAATAAAAGAAATTTAAAAAGACTGAAACTCAACCTTGGTTCAACCCTGCATTCACAATTTGCGTCACAGTGCCAATTTAGCACATAGAGGCATTATATATTTATAAAACAGCAGCTGTTTTTAAGCCAACATTACCAAAAACAGCTGTTGAGCCTACTGAAATTAAATGCAGATGTTGTAGCTAAAAATAAATCTCAGCAATTTCCCACGTGCCTTGAAGTAAAGAAAAAACAAGAGAAGCTTGGAAGCAATACTTAAAATCCCAAAACAAAAAACAAACAAAAAAATAATTAAATTAATTACGGAGATTAAAGAGGAACTGACTCAGATGAAACCCATGTGAACCCCTGCTCGAGTGGTATTATAAGTGATCCAAACCTCCCACTGCTATATGGCTGTTGCCCAGCAAGCGCATGAAAAAGAAACTGGTTTCTTTAAGGGCCATGCACTGGCAGCCATTGCCTTTTAGGGTCTTGAGTAAAGAACAAACAAAATTAATCCAGTTGGAAGTATCACCATGCAAAGACTGTCAGGGCTGCATCCCCACTTAACACTGTACATTTAGGTCAGACATGGAGTCTGAGATGTGAGGCCACTAAACCTGGCAGTGAAAGAGAATGATGATAGAGGCTGATAGAAGGAGGGAAATGAAGAGAAAATGTTGAAAAAAGATGGGAATGTATTTCATTTTTTATTTTTTTTCCAGATTAAAGTTTTACCCAACACTGTACGTTCACTAATGGGAAGCCAGTGAGGGATCATATCCTATTAAATGGTCTAGATACACCCGTAATTACGGGTAAAAAGACTTATCTCAACTTAGCCTAGTGATTATACCTGGTCTTAATCTATATTTTTATATTTATATTCCCAACAAATCTCATGAAAAAGACAAAACCAAATTTTGTATTAGCTTGTCTTTCAATATTTCCCTGACTGTAGCTCTTACTGAATCTTTAAAAACAGGTCAAAATCTATAATCTTGTTTTATGAAAAGCTTTCAGAAATGTTCTTATACTGTACACTTGTGTACTGTAGAGTTTAACAATCATTATTCAAACAGGAGTAATTACTGCATTTGTGCTTGATCATTTTCAGCTGAAAGTTAGTTTGGGGATTTTGCGGCATTGTTTGAATATTGGAAATGTGAAATAAAATTGCACTCGTGCTGGAAACATACATACTTAATAAACTAGTTATAACTACTTATAAGATATTCAGATTTTCTTTTAAATCTGTCCATAACCTCCTGAAATGTTTTGTCGTGCTGAACACAAGACACGAAATGATGTATTTCCATTACAAATCAGTGAAATGATTTATTTCATTGATCATGTTCACTTGATAGGTAAAAGCAAAAGACTGAAGATGAGGATGAAAGAAAGTCAGGATGGTTTTAAAACATAGGATAAAAAATAGTAATAAATAAGGAAGACGTTTAACCTGTTTTATAGCTCAGGTAGAGTATAATGGGGAGGCAGCCCAAATTAAAATGTGCACCGTACACGCAACACAACAACAGAGCAAAGGCTGACCGTGACCACCAGGGTACAGAAATATTTGCTATTAACTGGACAAAATACTCTGGGTCTGTCTGATATCTGGTCGGACTTTATTGCTCACTGAACTTGAGCAGTAACGGCTGCTTTATAGGAGCTACTGAAGACCAGGGGAGCAGAGTAGCATGATGCTGAGTTTTATCTTTCACAGCAGAACATCACTGGGGAGGAAGGAAGAAAAATACAGTGAGTGCACGCCTGCACTTCACATGGATTCAATAGTTATTGTCGAGCTTGTGCAGCCTGAGTTTTTGAAATTTGTGAAGTGAGCACAATGATTTAAAATGCAAATATGGTGCTCTGTGCATGAAAAAAAAAACTGTGAAAAATAAGTCTCCAAAAAGAAAAGAATTAGCTGGAGGAAATACAACTGGAAACTAGCACAAGTTTGAAGAGCGAAGCAGAAGAAATAAAGTACAGGCCAGAGGTAAAAGGAAACTGAACTTTGGATGACCCAGCTTGACTGGTGACTTTTCATCAACTTTTGGGGCACACATAGCACTCTCAGTGCTTTAAGACAACACATGAGCAGTTGTCTACATTTGTTCTTGACAGTGCTTACAAACTACTGGGAACCAGAGTCAAATTCCCTGCATTCTTAAACTTACTTTGTCAGTAAAGTCAAGGTTTAATTTGTCACATCCAATTCATATTTCTGGCAAACCCTTCAAGGTGGATATTCAGCTTGACTACAACACCTCATATCATTTCAGAGTTGGAGCTGTCGCATTTCAAACCTGCTTTACAAGTCACAATATTACATGTGACTGTCTATTGCTTTTAGCAAATGATATAGTCATTTCCCTTCAGTAGGGATTGTATCATACATGTCCACTTTGTTTCCAACTGCACCGATAAGGACAGTTCAAAACAATACACCCCCCATGCAGCAGACAGAGACAGATGATTCATGATAGACCCTGCAGCCAGCAAGCGTTGAATAAGCACCTGGTAATAGTCATGGATCTAAGTAATAGAGCCCTTCTGGTCACGGTGGAAGCCTTTGTGCACTGTGGCTGCTGTCTGTGTGTGGATGCTCAGGGTGGGATGATAGGAATAGTACCTGGGATAGTAGTGGGATCTGCAGCTGTTCTGAAGGAGAGGGTGCCAGGCTCCGACTTGCCCTGCTGATTCTCTGCCACAACGTGAATCTCGTACTCTGTATTCCAGTCCAGGCTGTTCAGCACCACATACTCACTGCCAGCGGGAAGGCGGATTTCTGGTTTCCATTCAGATACATGCTTCTGAGAAAGGAATGTAGAGGGGATAAATCTCAAAACTGGGTAACCAAGAGGGATTATAGTCATTCTACACAGGCAGAGAAGAGAGGGTCATTTTAGATGATTTGTGAATGATCCCATTCCCAAGCTGGTCATTGTGCAGAGGATAAAAAGAGTGCATTCTTTTTTAATAACTTCACAACACAGCAAAGGGCTCCCTTGGCCCAAAGGAATTTTTAGCACAAGACAAAAAGAATATAAAATGGAAAAGAATCCTATTATAATAATCATACAGTCCCAATGAGAGTGAAAATCATGAATTTGGAATCATATTTTTTGGGAATCAGGTTAGTGATAGTTCAGTTTAAGTATACGGATGATTTGCTGAAATATTAATTTGTGAATCTTCTTAGGGCCATTACACAACTAAGAAACACTGTTGCCTGAGAAGAGGTAGAGGAATTTTGAATAATTTAAAGTTTCTCAGGCATTAAAGAATCACTTCAACATTTTAGGAAGATGCATTCACTGTAAAGCCAAACTACTATCATAATGTGTGCAATATTTGTAGAAATATAACACTGTGCTAAAATACAAGGACAGAGGTGTTTGTGTTTGTATAAAAAGTATATTTGTCACAGTTACTGAAGCCAGCTAAAGTAGCACACTGATTGAGGCCAACTGTCTCAAGGGAAAAATATTTCACCCAGCAAAACTAGGTTTAATCCCTAGCAGTGGTCCCCGTGGCTTGTCGTCCAATCTAACATTATTGTCAGTATTCATTTGTGGGAAGCCAGTGAGGGATAATGGCTTACTGATTGGACATTCTACACTGTCCTATACTGTTGACAGAAAAATAATTATGTCAGGGATTATACCACTTCAAAGTACAATATGATAATTTATGGAACATTATCATATTCTAAAAGGTGCAAATTGTAGGACTACAAAATTGGACTTGCATGAAATGGTGCGATATGTTGTCAGAGGCTTGCAGTTTATTACTGCCATCTTGGTCTGATGAACATTAACAAGCACTCACTGTTCCTTACCATTGCAAGAACTGGAAAAAACAACACAAAATACATAACAGCAAAGTGGTACCAAGTTTACCTCCTTGCCCAGTATACTCACAGCCTTGTATTTGACGAGGAAGTGCATAATGGGGGAACCGCCATCGTCCTGCCTGATCAAGTTGATCTTAAGAGTATTTCCCTTTTGGACCATGATTCCTAGTACGGGGGCACTGGGTTCCCCTACACAGAACAAACCAATTAATCATGATTAGTTGGCAAAAATATTGTTGTTGCTTTAACACCATCCATACCCTGTGCATTGAACCTCCCTATTGTGTTCAAGTGTACTTTCGTCTTTCAGGTCAACTAAGCTAAAACTTAGGTTCAGTGCCAGTTGGATCAATGCTGTTTTAAGATGCTTTTAATTTGGAAGTAAGAATCACAGTGTGATTAGGGTTTTCATCCTTTGCTGAGTTTTTGCACTGTCACCTTGCCCTCCTAAGCTGTTAGAGGATGAGAACAGATCATTGGCTTCAGTGCTCAATGCTATCATTATGTTGACTGATAGCAAACTCCGTGATGACATATTGCAGTAATGCACAAATTTGAGCAATCGCAAAGCACTAACGCGTCAAAGGTAAGATGAAATTAACTTGGCAGCAATACAGCAAAATGGTAATTACAAGAAATGCAGCCACAGCTGACTAGTTTAAAGAGAATGGTCAAATCAAATTTAATGATGGGTGGCTCCAGATGAGTTTTATGACACACACTCAATATGGAATCAAAAGCATTTATCTTTATCTAACATTTACAGAGCAGTTCCAAAAAGCGCCAACACAGATAGGGTTAGTTAACAGTATCATTTTACAAATATGAAGATCATTAAATAAAAGAGTACAAATTATATTGTGCATGCTAAAGGATTAGCATGGAGCATTGACCTCTGTCTACCAGGGACAGATCAGTGACTTTGGTGTCAATGCTCTCATCCCTCAACAGCTTAGTTTGAAAATAACATACATCAAGCTTGGTTGGTGCAATACTCCACCAAAATCTGTCTTTAGATTATCAAGCTCTCACCATCCACAGACTTAAAAGGCTTTATAAAAACGTTTATAGCTTTGAGGATTAGGATGGAAGATGTTAGTGGTCATGTGAATTATGACTCAGACACAGGAGACCACTGTTTATAGCAATTAGTCAATGTTGGTTTCTTTTAAGCAGGACCACAATCTTTCCATAACAATGACAAAGCAGATATTTTAACCAAAACTCTTTCCCTGACCCCTTCAACTAATAATGTTATCCTGCCTTTAGGGGTGTAAGAAGATGTAATTTTTTAAAGTAAACAATGCTGTATCTAGTTATTGAGATCAGATGAATTGTTTGAACCAATGTAAAATCACTTTTCAAGCCAACAGTGAGAGAGTATTTGATTATTCATGATAGATTTTGGGTGAAATATCAATTTTTGGATAACCTAAAGGGATAGGGGGCATTGTGGCTGCCTTAGAGCCAGTGGCTGAAGTGTTCTCCTTGAGTTTCCTCATTATCTGCTTTGTCCCCCTGAGTAATGACTGTTGGGTTGCTGGATAATGAGCCCATAAGCCTTGACTGGACATGTTACTCTATTACTTTTAATAATATATAAATAGTCTTGCGGGAGGGAGGGCCGAGGTTTTTATTTTGTGCGTGTGTAGTGACATTGGCTCATACCCTCATAACATCCTAAGGGCTTCAAAGGAGACTAATGACCAAATATCATTAATTATGTACATAGTAGTTACACACCTTGTTAGCCTTGTTATTATGTTATTTAATTGACTCTCATGATGTTACAATGTTTGCCCTGTACCAACAATCTGATAATAACAAAAAACAACAACCAAAACATCATTTGCATCTATTTCAAATGATCACAGAAAAGTAAAGTCAGCATTCATCTTTTCAGAGCCAATATTTAGTATTTCAAACATCAGTGTTAGTGGTTAGTTAAATGAATATGCATGAAGGCACTTTATCGTGATCCTTTGTAATCAGCTGAGCGCATTGTCTGAAAACTGCATTCCACAAGAGTGAGCATGACAGATGCTAGAAGTGAATCAGACAAGTGTTAGTTAGGAACAACAGCAGTAACATGGTGGCAGGTAGACATCGGTACATTCCGCATTGTTATTCACAAGCATCATTCTGGGTTAGGTTATCTTTTTCTGAGGCTAAAACAGAGAAAGTGGTTAGATTAGAGAAGCTTCTCCGTGCAGGCTGGAACTGTTGGGTGCTGCTACACATTCAGAGGGTAAACATGTGGCCACGACCTCACACTGACACACATGTACTGTAGGAGGTGTGGTTACACATGTAGCCCGACCTAGCGCAGCTTCCTCCCTGATCTTCCAGCATACATTGAGAGATTAGTGGGTAGAATTGAATTGTTATTGAAAACATGCTGTTGGATACAGAAATAAGTTGTGGATGAAAGTTGTTTTGTAAGATCAGTAGTGTGTATTTATGGTTCCATCTGATACAATATTTAAAGTCATGTTAGGGTATTATTTGTGCCAATATTAATATCAATTATTGTTAAGACAGACCAATACTAGTACCAATTATTAGCTTGAATTATGTTACATGTTACAGAGAGTTCTTATCTCAAAATACATAACGCGGTTCTCATAATACAGACCAATTTCTGTCAAATTAATGAGATTAATATAGCATAAATGGGTTTCTCAGGTCACCCAATCCTCTCATTAATTTGAAGTGTGAAACATTTATTAATCCTGTTGAATTTAGTCAATTAAAATTATATATTTTTTTCTTTATACATACTGTATGTAGAAATGTACCAAGAAGACGTAATACCAAAGACAGAGACACATGCAGACAAACAAAAAAATATATTTTCTTTGGGAAACAGCAGAACAGGAAGAAGGAGGGTGCAAACAAGAAACAAAAAACAGAGTAGGAAGGAAGTAAACTTGCATGCTGCAGTAATGCGATGGGCTGCTGTGAATCCAATCAGTAAAACATTGTAAGCTACAATCGCTAATTTGGAAAAAATAAGAAAAGTTAGCTTTGTGGGTGAGTATGAGGGCTATACGTTTAACAGTGCAGGAGATGCAAGTAGCAGTCAGTGGCAATTTGTGAGGGTGCTCCTGTGATGTTTAAAAGTGATTCAAAATGCAGCTGTAAATTATCAAAAAAAAAAGCTTTTAACGCTACCTAAAGCTAATGTTGTTACAAATTAAGGACTTATATTTCCAAGAATGACACACCAGGGAATGAAAAATTAAACACATAAGTGTATTCAGATTAATTAATTAGATCAATGATCTAATGTACTACTGTTCTTGTATATAGTTGTATTCAACTTGCTGGCACAGCACTATGGCTGACTGAGTGTGAAACTTTACCAATTTTAGCTTCTATATAAACCAAAGTGAGAGAACAAATGCAAAGTGAGATTTAAAATAAGTGGTGGAATGAATGTGTGAACCCAGTTACAATTATATCTTCTCCAATTTAGAGTGGTTAAGATGTTATACAATGCATTCTGGTACGTTCCCAAGAATACTTTTAGATTTTCTGTCCAGTAAAACAAGTTTAGTATTCCACCCACATGAGAAAATGAGTTCACAGATGAAGCAGAGCTGAAGGACATGCTGTAACAAATAGCTTCAAATGCATCTTAGTTAGCTCTGAGGAACACAAATCAAAGACCCCATTTCCAGCTGATATAAATATGCAATTGTATGTGCATATCTTATCTGGATATGGACAAATGTATGTTAATGCATGTAAAAATGTGAGCAGAAAACATGGGGTCAAATATGTAATTAAGCTAGCTCAGTTAACCACTATCCCTGGTGTGTATTTCTTACATTATATGTTGTACGTGTAAGATTACTTTTACAAAACCAAGAATAAACTACTCTGTTCTTGAATGCAACTCTATTTACTGTGTTCTGTTGTTGGCTGCTTGTTTGTTTTCTTGTTTTTTGTGTGTTTATTCCATTGTACATGGCATATCCACAATGATTTTTCGAGATTTAAATGTTGAATGAATGAATATACGTAGAATTAATCTTTAAGAAGGCACTAAGAGGAGAATAGTCTTGCATTACGCTAGAAGGGAGAAATAGTCTTAAGATGAATGGAGATGATGGAATAATGAAAAGTGAAATAGTACTAAAATAGTACTAGTACTAAAAGTACTACATATTTACAGAATACCCTAAAGATGGGTGAAAAATGGCCAAACAAAACTGAAATTGATGTAATGTCTCGCCTATGAATCTAATCTAGCAAACTTCTTCTGAATGGTCGCTTCTGATCACATGATCTAAGACTAAACAAAGAAAAATTTTACCTTCTGTTGGCCAGCGAAGACGACATCATCAGCACCATGCAAGAGCCATATGACAAAGTCACATGATGTACACGCACATGATTGGGTGAAAGGAAAATATAGGAAAAAGAGGGGTCAGGGAGAGGCCGGGGGGTGGGGGGCGGGGGGGGGACATGGGAAACATACAAAACATTTTTGAAATGATGAAAACATGTCAACAGAATAAACAAATGAATGTTAAAGACAAAGTGACACAAAACGAACACAAACAACCAAGAGAAATACATAAATCGATAAACAGGTTTCTTGAACACATAAAAAAAAAAAAACATGTTGCTGAATATATGAAGCAGCTCCTGACTTTTAGTTTTGGTTTTTGCTAGGATCTAGAATCAAACAAAAAATATAATGTTGATTTTAAGTTATAGATTTAGGTTAACACCAAAACTGTACATCCAAAACTGCCTCATGCATCCAGAAAATCAACAGCTTTTCCTCTGGCAGATTTTTCTAAAATTTTTACATTGCACCATTTAATGCCCAATGTGAATTTGAACTACGGTCAGCCATTAAATTAAAGACAGAAAAAAAAAAAAAAGAAACATAGCAGTTGTTAGGTTTCTTGTGACAAACAACAAACTCGGGGTCAAAAGAGGAGCAGAGGAAACTCTGCAGGTTGGAGAATACAAACCATGCCAATTAAATATGATACACAACACAGCAGACAGTGTGAACACATGAAACATCAGGATAAACAAGGTCTGCAGATCAGATGACGGTCTAAAAGCAGCATTTTCTCTGAATGATGCATTTGCAAAAAAACACAGAGTACCTGCTGGAGCATATATTTGAATAAGCACAACCTACTGTAGGTGAACTGAATATAAAGCCAAGGCTGTATCTGACAAATGTTATTAAAAAAGTGTCAAAGGGAGAGATTTAGTTAGGAACACTGCAAGGACACACAAATCTAACACATCAGGATCTCAATTAAACGGAGCAACAACGGACATACATAATTACTCAAATGACCTTGTACCAAACACACAAATCATGTTCATTTACTGTACACACTGCACATACCTCATATATATATATTCAAATTCCTCATATTAGAACACTAAGCAGATATAGTTGCTTAAAGCTGCACTCAGTTATAATTGTACTGACTCACACTGTACAAAATAATGATATAATATCAAAAGGGGCTTGCTGTGTTGCTGATCAGTGCCTGTGTAGGATTTCTAAACATGCCAGGATCAGTTTATGGGTATGGGTTGTTCAGGGCACATTGTCTGCATACACAGGCAAAATACTCAAGAATATAGTGTGAACTGCTCTGTCATGAATATCAGATGATCTGATACTGTGTCTGAACTGAATGGACACAGTGATGAGAAACACTGAAGGGTTCTCAAGAAAATTCATCAATACAAAACACAATATGTGGGAGGCAGAGAGGCAAAATAGGTTCTGTAGGTAGTAGGAAATAGATGAAAAAGTAGAGGAAAAAGACATTTTTGCAGGGTGGTAACCGCCTTTTGTAGTACATTCATGCATCCAGCTAGACTGTCACAATGGCTTACTAATGAACAATTCATTTAGATTAACACCCTGCTAAAAATTGAGGGGACGAGCTGATTTCCAAACCAATCAGTTATAACTATGAGCACTCCATCACACAATCGAAGACGTGACTGTAAATCTGACTAATAAGAGTTTTTGCTTGCACACTATATACATTCTGATGTGGTGTTTAGCTATGTTTTGTTTGGGGGGGTGCCCATGGAAAAATGAGTTTAGTGACCTTGAATAATGGACTTTCCATTTGAATTTACCAGCTTGATGTTGATATTAATGGTTACAAGTAAATTCTACATGACACAAACAAACATGAGGTATTAGCATGGAGCCTAATGGATGTTTATATGAGATGCCATGAGTGCACTGTCTAATACAGTGTTATGTTCTGAGCCTACTGTTGGTATGATACCTACTACCTCTGAGAAAAATCACAGACTTCTGTAGTCACTTATCATCCAGGATTTTTCACTTTGACATTTGCATTTTCACAAAATCAAACGTCCCAACATTCACAACATAACCTAGTCTTAAGAACGTACTGTGTATTCCTTATGAACAGACACACTGTGTTAATTATGTCATACACAACATTATTGTCAGGTGGTTAGATCGACGTTCTTCATATCCTTGACAAATGTTAGTAAAATCATCATCTATGACAATTCAAGACTGTTAGTAAAGCTACTAAGTTGGCAAACTCATTTTGCTCTTTTGCTCTGGCTATACTCTACAGACGGCCCCTTCCTACAAGCCACACCAGAAATAAATGGACGTCTATGCTAACTGTAAAGCCAAGCAGGTAAGAGGTGAGGAGAGACACACTGCACACTGCGTGACTGGCATACTCACTAAAGGCCATAGTGGTGGCAGCGATAGGTGTTGGTGTCTCTGATGGTGAAACTGAAAGATGGTGAAAACATGATGAGAGGAGCTGGAGTTCTCCTCAGCACAAGCAACTTAGTGCTTGATTAGATTTGTTTTTATAATGTCTTGATGATAAGGAATTCCTCTGGAACAATCCTGTGGAAGAATGCCTCCTCTTGCTTCGCAGCATCTGTTAGTTATCTACCGTTAGTTATCTAACCGTGCTATCCACTGTGACGTAACCACATGGATGTCTTGGAGCTTTTTGTATTTGCATCCTGTGTAATGGGATTTCAGGCAGTTCTCAACACAGAGTATGCCGTTTTCCAAATTGTGTTCATGGGAATCCAAACTTACAAGAGGGGATGATGCAGTACCATCAATGTGTGACAAAAAAATATTTTTTCATCTGCATGTACTTGTTAGAATTTGTCTATATCTAGAATTTGTCTCCCGTAACAAATAAAAGCCATGATGCTGGCTTTCTGAAAGCTGGTCCTTGGGTGCTGGATTGTGGCACCCCAATAGCTGAAACTTAAAACAGAATATGTTTCCCTGCAATTTTAGAGCTAATGCCTATAAGCATTAAGAAAGCTTAAGCAAAACAATAGCTGCATTCATTCAACTATTTTGCAGTGCTTATAAAACTTCAGTGAATTACTTGTTGAGCATCCTAAACTACGTTCTTATTTGCTGAGCAGTGAGTGTACAGTGTCAGCTTCCTTTCCTTTCATACCTATGTCAACTGCCTTTTTGTTTTGGTACCCATGTTTTTCGTTTACAGCAACAACTAGCAATTACTTCAAGCTGTCAGATTTCTAAAAAGGCTAGCCTACACTCTTCTGAAGCCTTACAATCTTACAAGCATAGCGCACACACGCACCAATGCTATATAGTCACAATGTGAAAAAAATGCACCCTGTGCTATATATATATATATATATCTGAGACACAATTGTTTTCAATGGCTTAATAAAAGCACACCCTGAGCAAAAGTGCAAGAGTGGGAATTGAGGAGCCAAATATGTAAACCTCATGCTTTTATACGGGACCATTTTGTGCAACGCTGCCCAGCTTTCAACATTATTACTAGTAGATATTCTAATTTCACATTAATTACCATATGCTTATGCAACTGTAGTCCTTATTTAAAGACCTGATGTAATACTCTGCCTGAACTGTTGCAGTGAACATGTATAATATACTTTCTACTAGAAAGACACAGGCAAAGATATTGGAAGCAAGAAATAAATAAAGAAGTAGCACTAAGGATTATGGTACGAATAACTCACTTGCTACAGGCTGTAAGTCTGTCATACCAATCGATAACATTGCTAAACAAACCTGGAAGCACATTAGAGTAACTGAATGAAATGCTGTCTGGGAAATTACTACAATGGGTAATAGAATGACTGCTGATATTTATGTAGGATAAAACCAAATTCAAAGTTTGGGGGATTATGGGTGATGATGTCTGTTGGTGATTTTGATGATAGTTGTTAAATTACATGTCTCTTTAGAAAAAGCAATCTTCTAATATGGAGAGAATGATCAAAGTAAAGCAAATAAGTTGAGATAAAAATAAATACAAAGGAAAATAAAGCAGAGTAGATGGGGAGAAAAGAAACTTACTTGTGAAAGAATACTCTGAGAAGTCCAATGGAATACAGAACAGATGGGAAAACGATGATGAGAAAACAATGAAACAAAGAGAAGAAACAGAATGAAATGAGAAATATGAACAATGAAAGAGGGCAACCCTGTCCTGCTACATCATTAACCCACTGTCACACACTTACTGTTTCTTATTGGACTTTCTGTCAACAGTAAATCTTGCTTCTCTTTGTTCTGCAGCTAACTGTGACTTTGATAATACTGGTACTGTATTATCCTCCAAATTAGAAATTTGTCTTTTGACTTCAAGCTCAGACTTGGTCGTATTCATGATTCAGTGTTTTCTAAAAAGGACACTGTTTGACAGTCTTCCCGTGTTTCTCTGATACAATATAACAGATTGGAACTTGATATGATACTCAAATAGGCTAGTATAAAAAAAAATACCTCAGACACGGATTCTTGCTGAAACATCTTTAAATAGGACAAAGCTTCTCTTCTGCTTTAGGGAATCAGATGATATAAGATGCTAGGGGTGGTGTAGGGGGTGGGGGCTATTTCTATAGAAGCAGTGGGGTGATGAAGCACAGATGAAGGCATGACATAGAGGGTGGTACTAGACTTATTCATGATCCTGATTTGAAATGCTGAGTGAGAAATAGGTCAGTTGTCATCTAATTGTAGCCTGGTTGAAATAGCTCTGTATTTAAACCATCTACTACAAAAATTCTAGTTTATTACGATTTGGGTCTTATTTTAGTGTTTCGGGTCATTATTTTTATCAGCAATAACAATGTGTAAACCACCAAATAAAGGGTAAAGAGAAGTAATCACAGACAATCAGAAAACAAACTGTACAGTCATTACCCATGACCGCTACTTTTTTGTTCATTGTTGACCAAAGTGCTTAATCTAGTTATGCATGCACAGGTTTACTGCGCCACATTCACATTCAGTTTAAACCCCGAATGAAGTGATTTCAACAATCTGGCTAAACTGTTGGCTCGTTTCCTACATTTCCGATTGCTTGTCATTTGGGTCATGCAGTGTTACAAATCTCTTTGTGACTGTCACTTTGATGGGTACATTGCTACCAGTAAAATGATTATGAGACTCAAGTTAAAGCCGACCAGAGACAAGTTCTGTGTATGTGAAAACCTATTTGGCAATAAATCTGTTTCTGATCATGATACAGCAGAATTTAAACCCCAAGCTTCTCACCTCATTATCACCTATTTGATTCTACCACATTGGATTAAATGAGTACAACTGCTCTATAATCAGAACCATACCAAACCATACTTCTGCCATCAAACATATATATTAAGGACCATATTATATTAAACACTTTCTGGATAAATGTAAGATCTTACAGATGATTAGGCCTAATTTATACTTAATTGAGAAATCATTATTTAACATAATTGCACATAAATAAACAAAGTTGTTTTTATGTCAAGCTGACATGTTCTGATTGGTGATGACAGGTGTTGCACACCTGCTCCTTGCTCTAAGATTCCAGACGGTGCCATATGTCTAACGCAGCTGTGATTTGACGCCGGATTATTCACCGAGTAAAACTAAAAATGGGGAGAACACAGAGGGTGATGCTCCAGCTCATCCAACAAACTGCCACAGCTCTCGTGGTGGTTGACGATTAAATGCCACATGGTCAAACCTTCCCTCATCTGCCTGACAAGTCTGTGTTCTTGTTGTATCTCCTTTGTTTTGCTAAGGTGACTCATTCTCTGTCGTACTTTTTTTCATAAACACTGTTAAATAGAAAATGCCCTTGTCCTCCTCCAACATTTCATCACGTGCTGCCATTTCTTTCAAGAAATATAAGCAATCTTCAGCAGGGCTTGACCTCTGGCTGCTATATTAGCAGTGTGGCTGTCACTAAACTATAAATACAGAGCTGACACTCCACACTGAAGTATAAATCAGCCTGAAGAATGCACAAGTACTTCCTGGAAAGCTTTCACTAAATCACCTTGGGCTAAAAGGGCATGGCGCTGTGAAAGGGAAGTAGGCACGTCTGCCTTACACATTGCAAACATTCATAATGAAAGAAGCATATAATACTGTTCAGTGATGAGGGATAAACAAGTTATACTTTGCATAGTTAACCAAGTTAGATTATAAAGTGGCAGTAGCATCGTGAATTATCGTTCCCTCTGGCCTGGCTGGAAAAGGACTGCACTGGGGTTTGGCGAGAGAATAGAGGAGTGTAGGGGTGAAAGCATCTGGGCTCAGCTAGACATGAGCAGGCGGTGGAGTGAGCAACAGCATTAGGTTCAAAGCACTGGGGTCAGAGGAGCGCTTACTGAGAGCTGGGACACGAGTGGTAAGGGCAGTACTTACGGACTGGCTCAGTCTTGAAAGTGCTGGCCGGGCTGCTCTCTCCTTCACCTTTTCCGTTGATGGCAGACATCTTGATCTCATAGGTGGTCTCTGGTTTCAAGCCAACGATGGTGATCTTGGTCAAATCTGTTGGAGATGAGGTGGTGTCATTTCATGCAGGTATAGGTAGGTCATTTAGGTATACAGGGAACCAAGACATGGAGTATTTGCTCTCTTTGCATAAACACCTACGTATTTGGGTAAACTGTGTGTTATTCATGCAAAATGTCAATATCTTTTGTAGAAAGTAGTGTGCACTGCTTTGTCAAAAAGGAAACATAGGCCTCATTAGATATTTAACCAAACAACCAATGCAGTTATTTTTGTTTCTTTTCCAGTCTTCAACAGATCAACCAGCATGAGATTCAAAAGCAGATTTTCATTGACTTTTCATTTGTGAAATGGATTCTCGTGTGTTCTCGTGTTGTTTTTCTTGGCTTGCTTTGTCTTTTCTTGTTCTATTAATGTTATTTTCTGATCTTAAAGTGCTGCTATCTTTTACTTTTATACTCATTTCAAGTGGGACCCAGAAAGACTAAGAACCATTTTATGGAAGCTATGTGGAATCAAAACATGTTTGAGAGTTTGCTATTAGCTGATGTCAGAGGTATGTTCTAAAAACCAGTCACTGAAGTCGCAGGTGACGCACCGCTGCAACTTTTTCCTACAACCTTCTATAATGGTTCTGTCTCATCATGAATCTTTAGTCTGAAAAGTACTTCCCTTGGTTCCCATAATATACCAGTGCAATTACCTTGTGCTTGTTATGCTTTTTATTTGTTTGGCTCCATGTTTGCTTTGTCTTCCTACGCATTTCTACCATCAGTAGTACATACTGTACTAGAGCTTTTACTATCATGCTCTAGTACAGTATGCACTAGAGTGAAAATGAAAACATGGGGCTGAGCAGTGCTTGCTTTTAACATTGGTACTGTGATCATTATTTCATTAGAAGTAACCTATAACTCCAGAACAGCCAGTAGCTGCTGGCTCAAACAGTTCATGTTTATGCTTTATGTGCAGCATGACACAGATAAACTGAACTAAGACTGATTGTGCAGACCAATAGATATTTGCATGTAACGATAGCAAAGCAGGCCAGCATTGTAAAGATCAAATGCCAAGAAAATGCCAAGTTCTAATGAGAATGTGGTTCTGTGGTTTACTGGTCTTAATGATGTGTGGTACAGAAAGAAAGCTATTAGGAAAGTACAGTTTACCAGTACATGCAATAGGCCTACCTGGCATGGAAACAATTCCTATAATTCTTATAGCTTATGTTTTTTCTGGGCGTAAGAAGAATAAAACTTCCTGATTAAAATATACTACATTTTAATAGACAATGTTATTTACATAGTAGCAAGGCACCAATTTCAATCATCATCATCAATCATCTCACTGTTCAAATACAAAGAATAGTCAATTTCATAGATGGCTCCAGTGCAAAACAGCTCAGAGAAATTTTTAGATTACAATGTGAAAACTCTTCACATCAATGTCTCAATGAGAAAGACTTTCAGAAAGAACCATACATGGGTCACTGCTTGGGGAGCTGTATGAGTACAGCTAGAAATCACAAGGACAAGTTAATTCACATCTGGGCTTTTAGCACCACGAGCATCAGTAAAACCGATGTCATTGCTGAAACCATTCATGTTCTGATGAGATTTCCAGCCGGCCCAGAGTAATTTACCACTGATTACCACATGCCGGTTTCCTGAGCTTCTCGAAAAGGTTATCTTCACAAATCATAACAATCGTTCCAAACTCCACTGATTTTAGCGTGTGTTAATTATTGCGTTGCTGCAGTGCATGCTTACTGCGGCATACAAGGACTTTGTGATGATGTCGAGGGAAAAAAATCATTAAAGGTTTTGAGGAAGCATATAGCATAAACAATTATGGTTACAGGCTCATGTTGAGATTTCTTGCCAACAACCAAACACAATGGAGTTGTATTGAAAAATACACTGAAAAATCACATTTAAAATTTTTTTACAGCAATTTCCAAAAACCTCTAAAAATAGTGGAGACAACAATCTATTATTTTCTCCAATAATTCACAAGCACTTTGTGCTAGGCAGCCCTTTGTTTGTGTTCCCATCTGTAATCTCGGAGCTAAGGATCATATAAAAGAGTAATCCTAGAACTACAGCACAGCATTGATCTTTTGGAAATACACTATTACCTTTATCGTTAAACAGCTACTGTGTTTATTTTGAGCCAATCCCACGTACACCTACTCAAATGAATAACATCTGCTAAAAGCTACGATGCTTCTCTTTTTCCAGGTAATTATTTTGTACGTTTTGAATTTTTATTAAGATTTTCAGTAAGAATAAATAGGCTTGGGGTGCCATAGACTGTGTAGGGATGTATTTAGAGACAGACTAACACATTGCTGGTTATCCTTTAAGCCTGTGACTAACCAAAATTACAAAATAACAATTCACTCATTACTGCCTATATTAAAGCTAATACGGATATTTGTCTATTATCTATTAGCTGTGTTCTACAGAAGAATCTAATACATAAAGCATAAAACATGGAGTGTTAACAGTTTAAAGGGTACAGTATGAAGCATAGCAGGTGTACTATAATCTCTGACTTGGAGCTTCATGTATGTGCACACTGCGGATGCAGATCTACTGTACATATGAACCCAGTGATGGGTGTGGTATCTGTATATCTGGCAGTACTGCTTTCAAACATGTGATGGCAGCCCTGGTTCACGATAATGTGAGAGACATTTGAAACTCAATAGCCTTTTTATCGACACTTTTCAGCTACTTGACCATGCTGTATTAGTAACAATATACATCCCTCCACCCTGCCGTGCTGCAGCTTAAATAACCGGGCATTTGCTATTCCTGATTTAATATTACCAGTATACTACAATAAATGCATGCTGCACTATACAGTGCAAGAGGCAAAGTACATTATGTGTATTTTTTTGTCGGATGTGGAGTAGATGTGGTTGAATGAGATATCCTGGTAACATTTACTGTTGGTGCGTGGGTGGATGTGTTTTGTTTTGTGTACACGCTTGCATGACAGGCGGCTCTTGGGCCTTGAGCTGACAGCAGAGCCTGTCAGCTACTGACTGATATGTCCCATGTGGCAGACAGGACGAAAACCATCCAGATTTGTAAGAGCCACAAACCCTCAGCGGGACGGGGATATTATCTTGGGCCTGTCAGTGTTTGAGCCGACTGTCATTTAGCCTACACTGTGTTCTACCTCTCCTCCCAACATCAGCTACTGTCATGTCTGGATTAACCGTGTTTGATGGTTGAAATGTTTTCTGCAGTTTTACCTTCATGTATGTCAGCCTAAATACAGCCTAATATAATAACAATAAGATGGTGCATTTTACCCCTAAGTCATATAATGAAAACAGGAAGTATAGCTAATGTTGAGTCCTGTTTTTTTTCTGTTTGTCTGAAGTTGGACAACAGATCATATAAATAATTTATTTATGTGAAAGCTGCACCAAAACAAGTCACTTCTTAGTATTTCTGTGCCCTTTCACCATTACAGTGAGTGAATTACCTTTCATACTCAAAACGGTCAAATCTTATAATTAATTATTATTATTTTTTAATTAGCACCTGTCTTGCATGATTTCTAACACTGATTTGCAGATGTTATTTGTCGACATCCATTGGAGGAAATGCATCATTTAGATGCTAAGAATAAAAATTGAAAAAAACTGAAAAAACAGCCTGAAAAGAGAATTTAATAACACATCTTGCATTCACTTTGCCTAATTGAAAGCATAATACTTTCAGGGGAAATGGAAGTAAGTGGTGGTAAAGAACAGAACTCTACGGCACGGCAGGTGCAAACATAGGCGAGAAGAGATTGTTGACTCACCGTCCTCAGCATTATACTCCATGCCAGTCCACTCCTGGCCAGGCATACGCCATTCCACTTTGTACTTGATAATGGGCACTCCACCTATGGAGTCAGGCTCCTCAAACTCTACCACTGCTGTGCTGGAGAAAGGTTCTACCAGTTCAATTCCTGGTGATGATGGCACCTCTGCAAAGGACGAAACATGCAAACTCTATAAAATATTATAAACTACAAAATACTATGAAACTATAAATGATAAAATACACAAAACTCAGAGAAAATTTTGAAGTTAAGACATTTCCAAGATGGTAAATAAGATGCAGATAGTAAGCAGTGACAAGTTCTACTGATATTTTTTATTTTAATAAAGCCTGATGACAGGGAATTCAGTGTTTCTACAATATAGAGTTGTAGGACTGTGTGAGCTGTGCTTTGGGCTGTGCTTTGGCAGGGAGCTGAGGTGAATGGCTCAGATTGATACTGGCCACTGCAACAACTACTGATAATGTACTGCTCCCAATCAGCCTCTTTCACAAATGTGTTGCTGGCAAATGTGTTGCTCTGGTGCCCTCGAAGCCCCCGGTCACCAAATTACTGAAGATCCGTTGGACATGCCTGAATGAGTTTGCAGTAGCAGCTTTACCTCCGGCCTGAGATGCTCTTTGATTCATGATGATAAGCCAGAGTGTCAGGGCACCATACACAATTTAGTAACCTTCTGTAGACACTATAATGCTGTTTTAAATGCTGTGCTGCTTATATCTGCTTTCATCTATCAGGGGTATGGTTTAATAATGGTAATCAGTTTGTGAGGTGCGAATTATCTCCATACATTCAATTTTGGCCTAGAGTTTCTTTGTAATTACTGTAAATAAAATCTGATACAGTATATTCATGGTTTTCAGGAAACAATGAATTGAGTGACCCCTGACCTTTCCTCTTGTGCTTCTATAAGACTAAATGAATTTAATTCTCTGATGTACATTAAATAATAAATTGTAATTACAAAGCAGAACTGAATGTTTCTGCCTGCTAAGTAATTAACTATATATATCAATCAATGTATGTGTAGTGCCATGCAATCAGAAACAGTACTGAGGTCTATTCTCCTTCTGTAATGATAAACTTAACAGATTTTTTTCTGGATGGTGTTCTGTTAGCATGTACTGTAATGCAGAGACTGTTTAATCACCTTTGAAATTGAAACGACTTTGTTTAGTGCAGCTCTGTGGCTCATGCTTTGTGTCGAATTTTCTCATTGACGTATCAATGTGGAAAATAAGGCATGAAGAGATATTTATAGGTCTCTTTTTGCTCCCTTTTTAGTCCAACTGTGGTTTGAAGGAGTCACTGTAGGCATACTGATGAGTTATGCAGCAAATACAAAAAAGAGCAGAGAGAAAACACCTCAAAGGGTGCAGGGTACAGTATAGTACACAGTGGCAACAGAGGTTGTTAGGGCAATTCATCTGACTACGCTTTATTTAGACAAAGGTCCTGAGCAACCCACCTCCTCTAACGGATCCAGAACTATTTTTCTACACCAAATGAAGCAAACATGAACCAACTGCACTGCAAGGAAAACAGGACTTAAAGGACAGTTCCCCTGTGATTTTAATTTTTGTTCATTACCTGCCTGTGCTGTGGCTGATTCCATGCACGGTTCAACTTTATTTTCTTTTTATATGCTGTCTTTTCATTGTGTAAATAAATGCAATCTTAGTTTAAATTTACAAGAAGTATACAGATATATCTTAGCTATGACCTTGTCAATTAACTTATCTTTTAGCTCCTCCCCTAATTTAGTGAAACTACAAACAAAATAAAGATGGAACCAAGCATATGGTTGGATCCATATTTGATAGTATGACTTTGGTTCGGGAGAAATTGAAGTGGAAGAGTGAAGGTTTCAGGTGGTTTTCATTTATCATATACCATTAATGAGTAAAGTCAAGAATGTTGTGTTTTATGCTTTTTTTCTCTTTAGTATTCTTTGGCATGAAGCATGACTGGACCTGCAGATGCTTCTGAAACCATCAAATCCCAAACACTTCCAATGAACCCCTATTTGGGATTTTACCCAAAACATTCAGGTCAAGAAATGCTGTGTATGTGTGAAAGTGTATATACACATACACTTTCATTTGTCATTATGTTTCACCGATTAATAGTAATGATGATAATACCGAGCTCTTTCTATCTTATATTTTTATCCTCTTTTTTTCGTTTATGTTATACGTCCTTATATGTTTTTGTCTTTTTATTTTGAAGCATATTGAATCTTCACCTGCTATATGAAATGTGGTACATAAGTAAACTTTGCCTTTATCTATTTGGTTTTTATATATTCTGTGAACAAACCTGCTTGGATAAGAAGGAACTCCTTGGACTCACTGCCCATCACATTGGTTGCAGTGCAGTTGTAGCTCCCAAAGTCATTCTGAGAATCCGGGGTAATCTGAGCGATCGAAGAAGAGAAAAACACAGAGAAACACCAGCTCAGAAAAATACCACTAGGACTTAAATAAACCTGAGAAGAACATGAATATGCATGTCATTAATTATTAATTTTGTGCCATTTAGCAGTTTATTCATGGCTGATCATGATTCATTTATGGATTCATTTGGAGAGTGGTCGGTATGCAGATATCTAATGTAGGGGCTAATCATTAGACATTGGTTCATTAACATAGTATCTAGCACTCTGTACTCGATAACTTGTCGACTATTATTATCCTTTATTATTATCTTGGATTCAGAGTTGCTACAGAACTTGTTACCTATTCATTATTCATGACACTCACTTAACTAAGTGGAGGAGTGCTTTAATGTTCCATGCTATGAATAACACAACACATTTCCTTATAAAATTACCACTACATTGTTTTCTTTTTCATTTTTAAAATGACTCAATTAGAAATGGCAAAATATACAAACAAGCCTAGATAAAACTTTGTTTAAGAATCAGCAGGCCAAATCTTCTGGTACTGAAGTGGAACATAAACTATTTCGAATTGCTCTCAGTAGTTGATCTTTATCTGGTAAGTAAATACAGCTGTTGTAAACACAAATTCTGATAATATCCGAAAACCCTTGCAGTGTTCGGTTTATTTAAAAACAGTCTACGTATTTTTTTTATCTCTGTGCTTTTGTGTTTCATTAAGATGCAACAGACCTCCAGGTAGCTGGTGGATTGTGTGCTGTAGATCTTCATGTTGGTGGTGTTGGCAGAGGGCAACTGGAGACCGTCTCTAAACCAAACCACAGAGGCTCCGGGGTGAGCCTTCACTTCGCAGCTGATGTTGGCTGGGTTTCCCTCCCATGTGTACACTGCCACTGAACCAAGGATCTTTGGAGCATCTGCAGCAACACACATAGGAGTAAAGATGGTAAACATTACAACAGGCATGTGTTCAACACTTTGCTGAAAATCTGAAGTGTTTACTCCTTCAGTGTGGTTCATCTGGCCAGGAGGGACACACAAGGAGCAAAACTTCAATCAACCAACCACAGGAAATAATGAGAAAATTAAGGGGTTCATAATTTTAAACAACAATACATACTGCATGTTGGTGAGTTTTTGAAGATAGACTTGCATCGGCACGCATCTGAATAATCAAAGCATTTAAATACTTTCCTTTTTTCTACCACTTTAATTGGAAAGGTCAAGAGAGTATTCACAGTTAGCGGAATCTAAGTTGTAGTGCTTCAATTAAAAAGAAACACAAAATACTAAGACAATATCAATATCATCAGGGTGATGTTATCTATCCAGCTTAACCTTGGAAGACCATGGATTTTGTTTTCATGTTTACTTATTATTTATTAAAGGGATTATGTCTAAAGCTTTAACTCCATTAAGAAGAAGCCCTTTGTAGGTACTTATACTGTAAGTCTGCCAGAATCTCAGAAGACTTTCCCAATATCTGGGACAGCTAATGAAAAAGTCAAAACTTAATGTAATGTTGTACTGTTGAGATAGACACGGGCCTGAGCATGAATTCTGCTCCATGATTTTTGTATTAGAACTTAAACATTTATATAAGACAAGAGAATCATGGGAACTAAATATATTGCCATAATCCAGTGCTAACTTTTGAACTGATTTTTGGAAAAGAGGAGATTCTATATCCTTTTTACAAGAGCATACACATTATCATCAAACCCAGAAAATCTCTGTATGAAAAAATCCACAGGACAGATAGGAATCAGTCAGCTGTGAGAGGCCACACAGAGTCTTCTATTCCAGGAGCAAGTCATTTGTGGGATGGTAATATTTCTTTCCTTCCCTGAAGCTCTTCTCAGCATTTCCCAGTAGATCTTATCATGGCTACCAGTGAGACACTTCATTTAGAAATCTTTGTAATCAAAAAAGACACTTAAAAACAAACTCCCGGAGGCAGCTGGAGCAATCATGGCAATGCTGACAGAACCTGCAATCTTAATGGTAAACGAACACTAAGTGTTGTCTAATGACTGCATTTCTCTTACTTCTATACATCCAAGGCGAGGGTTTTTATGATATCCATTTAAGTTTTAAAGACGACCTGTGCTGAGTGTATGGAACATTAAATTGCCACTTTTTGCCCATTTTACTTGTAACAAAAAGGAAGCGAAATGTTTTACTGCAAGATGTTCCAGCTCTGAAATTACAAACATTTTAACGTCTAACAGAGCGCCATTATTACACAGTAAGTCTAATAAGCGATGATCGTGAGTTAGTTTTGCGTCAACACAGATAACTGATCTCAGTTGGACCTTCAGATGGTTTATTCTGGGTTTGATGAGCATTAGATCCGTCCTCTCACTGAAACTGCTCTATATTTGAAACCAATAACGCTGCTACCATTCTGTTGAGCCCCATTTAGCAAGCTCCTTTGACATGCTTGTTGAATTGAATTGATACCATATGGCCAAAACTCTTCACCCTCAGCCAGCCTTCATCTTCTGCTTCATCATTGAGAAGTAAGGGGCTATAACAAGAAATGACTGTTTTCCTCCATTCTTTCCTTATATTATACCCTGCTCATATCACTGAGCAGGTACTCCTGAATGCAGTGAAGTACGCTTTGCTTCCTGAGTGCTGTGAAATGCTGTGGCCCCTGACACAGCCAGGGCTTTTCTTCTGACCCTGGATCCTTGAAAACTCTGCAGTGTGCTACCTCTGGGATTGATGAACAAGGCTGAGTCAATAGATGCTCCTTCGCTTGCAGCTCTGATTAGACTCTTTCTATCTCCTCCTTCATTGACTTACTCTTATTTCTTTAGCCTCCTTGTTGGGTCTCGGTGCGATTATCATTATGTATGCAAACAGCAGGAATGTATCTGTCTGCTAGTGGTGCTCATATAACATAAAAACATAACAAAACGGTTTAGGGGTAATACATACAGGGTAGGTATAATTACAGTACTACTATAGGTACTACTAAGCAGACATGGGGAGAACATACAAACTTCACACAGAAGCTTTGAACCAGGAATATGCTTGTTGAGGCGACAGTGCAAAGTACTAGTATCACTATCGCAATTATGTTTTGATCTCCTAGAATTTCTGTAGCCAGCAGGACAGAGATGAAGTACAAAGGAGGTGACCTGCTTGCAGCTCAAACTGTGTTTTCATTATACTTCCATGCTAAACAAACCCAGGCCTCCACCAGCAAACGCAGACGCGCTCAGCGCAGTTAATGGGATCATGCTGTGCAGCAGATAGGAAGTTCCATGCCTAGATAACGTCTTCATTGTGTGAGTGGCAATAGAGAGGACAGAGAGTGAGAGCTGTGCTCAAGACAAAGCACCTTTTCTTATCGATAATTGCTTGGCAACAGTGAATCAGCTACCTGATTACTCACTGATTACTCGAGCTAACTGCAAGTCCTCAAACAACTCTATCAACACTGTGTTGTGATTATATCTCAAGCAAATTACTGGTGCATTGAGAGCAAGCAATTAATCCAATTAAGAATTCATTGGCTTTATTTATTTCTTTCTCTTATTTTTTTTAACCAAGGTAAAAGGTTTGAGAGATTTCAAAATATGTACAATTTAGCACGTCCAATTATTCCAAGCATGTGTTTTTAGTGTGCTTGGGCAATGCATGCCAAAACATAACAAAGCTTCGTGTTTGGATATACTGTTTCTCTCGCACGGTTTTCTTTTCTCTCTGTACTCCAGCCCACCAGAGAGTTGAAGAGTTGAACAGTGACTATGAAGTCACATGAAGTGCTGACTTTCAGTTTTAATTTGAGGGTGCTTACATTCACAACAAATAACCCACATACAGATGCAGTATTGCCGGCTGGTCCACGACAGGCTCTTGCTTATCTGAATGGAATGAATGAATATCTCTGGCTGGCAGCTGACTGGCTGCTGGCTGTGGATGACAATTCTGTGTGGCTGGCACTGTATACATTTTTAGCTCTTTTTTATACACAGCCCCAAAGATAAAAAAAAAAAAAAAAGAAAAGGGTCTTACATTGTTAACTGTAAAAGGATATGAACACCTCCAGTATAACCCCGTAATCATGGTTACCATTGTAGATGAAGAAAAACACGAACCTTGTAAGACTTGCATTGTAGAAAAGCAAAAAGGTTGCACGAACATTTTAGTCCAGAGTTAAGAGGCTCACAGTAAATTTAAGCCTAAAAAGCCACTGCACCTCAGGGCTATGTTTCCATAGTAACAAAATGCTGCTACAAAACACTGACCCAGAACACTCTGCTCTCTTGTTCACCATTTATCCCCAGAAAAAGAGGTGATTCGCTAGAAAATGTATCTTCAGACACATTTCTTTACAAGCTGCTGGTGTAATGCTTGCTGTCTCCCTTGGTTTGAGGATGTCATGATTTGAATTTTTTTTATTATTATTTTTTGCATCCAGTGGGCTGATTTTATTTCATATTTTTTAAATTCACCTATAAACTACAGGAATAATTGCAACATACATGTTGCTTAAGCTATTATTTTAATTTACCCAATAAACAGTGCCACGGAATAGACAGCTTTGTGTAGCCTGTTGCAACCTCAAACATAGCTAAGTTAGTTAGCTGAGTATAGAAATGTATATAGAAATGTATGTGGTAACTCACAAAAATTGGGATGCACAAATTAGTTACCATATAGAGTTATGATAAAACTTACACCACGTCCTGAGCAGATTTAGTAACTGCTACTGTGGCAGAATAGTAAGAATAATGATAGGGACTGATGTTAGAAGAGCCAGAGGAAACATCTGTGACAGACTACATCCCTTCATCTCCATGCTGACACTGACATGCATGTTCAGTCGGGTGCTATACAGTTACTTCATGCTGCTTCACTTCACGTCAGATGGGAATTGCCTCTGGCACCATTTGGGTGCTTGTAACAGAGACTTGTAACTGTGAAGGTGTTAACTTCAGCAGAATCTTCAGCCCAAGAAAGTTTTCACGAGACCTTTGTTGTCATGTGTAATAACTCAGTGAAAAACATCAAAGTATGAGAAGTGATTGGTGAATGTCTTGAATTAGTAAAGAGGTAATGTTAGATGGACCAGATGCTTGTTCACATGTGAAAACACACACGACATTGGCCTTTTCAGTAAAATACTTGTATAGGCTGTTTTGTAATACTTTGATTGTGTGGAATTAAATTATAGTGAGAGTGTAAATGGGGAAAATGAACATAGTAGCAAGTTTATAGTGAAAATAACCTGTAAAATGCAGCCTCTAAGTGTTGACATGACACTTGAATTTACGCTAAAATCTATTTTCTGCTTGTGCAACAGGCTGCAGACCTCTATCTGAAGACTGAACACTTCTCCAGTCTTTCAGTCTGTCTTTGTTAAACCAGCAGGTTTTTATTGTCAGTCCATCACAACTGAGATCTGATGCCTGGAGATGCTCTTTTGCGCCAATATTAAACAATCCTATGATATAAGGAGAAAGCTTTTGTAGAACGATTTCCACCTGCAAGGCTGCCACGAGGCAGGTTGCGGTTTAAATAAAGGGCATGAGACTCAGGTTTTTCTTCACTGTAAAGACGTGCTCTCTTGCTCTTACTGTTATAGTGCTAGTGCTATTGATTTTTCTGCCTACAGCTAAAATCAACAGCTAATGAACAAAGTCAAGAAAAGTTCTCATGGTGGTGTCAAAAACCATTTTAGGAAAAGAAGGAAATCACTACCTGAACAGAGACGGACGTTGAAACAACACATCGTTTTCAAAAAAAAACAACTACTCCACAGACTGATGATATACAGGATGTAATTTTACAATCTACGACTAGTCTCTAACAATTTCAACTGAAACTCAATAACTTTGTGACATTTTATTTGAAGACTGCCATGGGAAAATGTGCAGACAGGAGCAGCCGTATGCCTGTTACAAAGTTTTCTTGAGAGGACTTCTTTTAGTTTTATATATCCTGACTTAACAGTTTCAATAGTATTCTGGCAATATATGAAAAAGTAATATCTGTAATTAATTAACAGCAGAGTACATGTTAAGGAATACGTGCATTTGCTTTCATCCTGAGAGTGAGATGAAATGCAAAAATGACAATTCATTAGGCAAATGTCAACAGTAATGACAGCTTTTAGCCTCATTCATGCATGAGTGAATTACAATACAAACCAAAGGTGATGAGTATTGACAGCACTGACAAACCGTCAGAGCGTAGTGTAGAAAGAACTGGGTGACTTACAGCGGACATCCAGGTGCATGTGCTGGTTGTCCTGGCCGATGGAGTTGCTGGCGGTGCAGAGATACTGGCCGGCATACGTGAACTGGATGTTTTTCAAGGTGAGAGAGGACACCCGAGCGTGGCTGCGTACCACAATATTTCTATCAAGGCTCTACAAAGAAGAAGAGAAAGTAATTATTCTCACTTGGAAAGCCTGACATTTTCATAGAAATGAATGCATGTCTTGCTTCTCTCCCCCCAGCTTGTTTATGAGAGGTTTTTTTTTTTATTATTATTATTATTTGTAGGTCTAAACACTGGGAGCTTCCTACAAAAAAACAAAACAAAACACTGGGAGGTGATGGGGTTATGTTTCTAGTTTGTCTGTAATAAACTGGATGTGGGAAGTGAATTCAAATTTCATCAACTAAAAACAAAACAAAGAAACTGTGATGAAAAGATGACAGATGGTCTACAGTATGTGAAGTGTAATGCAAAAACACAGAGAATGGATAAAAATAAAATAAAAAAATCTTGTACAAATTAGAAGTTAGTGTCTTTAATTTGTTTTAGTATAAAATAAAGGATAAGGCTGATGTTATTCTATATTTGTCTTAGAGTAACGTAAGTGCCACAGACAGGATGGGGAAACTAGGAAATTCTGAAAGAAGGACTAACACATTGTTGGTTTTGATCTTTTCATGGAATTTGTTGACAATAAGAAAGATATAGAGATACACCAGCCTCACCCTTCTCATGATAAGATTAAATTTCTAGGTCAAGATAAATGTTATTTTCCGTGGTTAGGGAAAGTCAGGTGGAGAGGGTACACACAGCAGTCCTAAAATCATTAAAATATACACGTCCAAAAAATCTGTCTCTCACACAAGTACTAACAGCAACACAGCTGGATATCATGGCAACTGAGAAACTACTCCCGCAACAACCTGGAAATCAGCAAGCACACACAGCTCTAACCAATAAACTGCAAACTCCTACAGTATGTCGATTACTTTCCCTACCATTTAGCAGCCTAGTTGCAGGTTTACAGACAGTCTGATTGTAGCTGTAACAGTATAATTGCAGTTGGGACAAATGACTTGATAAAGCATGCTTTTATTTTCCTTAGCAGATCACCTTTATTGCCCTGCCTACTTAGCTGAACCTGTTGTATTGTGGATATATCCAGGCTCACTGAGAGTGCCTTAATCAGAGCACTCAGGTCTCAGCACAGTTGTGCTGCTGACATCAGAGTACACCCAATGAACTCACTTGCCGTTTTAATCATGCACTGTAACCTTGCTTAATCTGTACTGTATATTTTCCCTAAAAGGTGAAGGGTTCCTTATTCTGTTTATAGTCACATCTGAGCACTGTCACATACAGCATGCTGCCAAAAAAGCAAGTGCCACCTTCCCACCAGTACAATAATTGAGATATATTCTTGAAAATATGCCACAGAAGGTAGCAGGCCAAAAACAACAACAACAACAGAAAACATCAATAATGAAAAAGATCCATGTAGCAGGCCCAATAAAAACTCTGAGTCTTAAAAATACAGTAACAGCTTTTCTTGCCTCTGGGCGACACACAGTCTAAACCACCAGGGGATATACATCTTCCTCTGAGCTGCCATGATTTTCTATTAATATTGCAGGCATTCTAGGTGCTTCAGCGTTTATGTTTGATAAATAATTGAATAATATATGTTGTATTAGCATTATGGCATGAACTGTTATCCTCCCCAGAGCAGGGGGATGCAGATGTGGCAGAAACATTTCTGCTGTTTACTGAAGATCTGAGGGAGTGTCCTGGAACATTTTGAAAGGGCAGCATTAATCTTGTCTTACTGCAGTGACACAGGAAGGAGCAGCACCTGGCACACTTTTAGAATGGAAACTGGTTTAAGTTTAGTGGAGAATAATACTTTAATGATACAACAGAAGCAGAGGTGAACAGACAGACCTTTGAACAGGATTTATTAATTCATCCCCATGAATTATTTTAATTACGCAACTCTGATTTGTCACAAAATTAATTATAACAGGCTTGTAAAGGAAGGCATGAAAATGATTTTTCACAGTCTCCCCTGTTTGCATAGTCACTGCACTTCTTTGTTTTGTAGGGCAGAACTGACACTCTGTTACATAATCTGTCAATACACGTGTTTCGCTTGTCGTGTATTCTGTACTACAACAGAGAGACTGCCAGCCAAAATCTGCACTGGCTGCGACTATCAGTAATGCAGTGAACAAACCCTGATAAATCTATATATGCGCTGCTTCTGTATTTCAGCAACTCTCCACCATCTACAGCCCTACTGACTCTATAAAAAGCTGTTAATGCTGCATTTGTGTCACAGTGATGGATTTCTGTAAATATAAAATGCAGACTGTGAACAACTATTTGTGTCAGTATCCTAATGGTAATTACATGGAGGGCAGGTGAGAATTTTCAGGCTCCAACTTGAATTGCAAAAGGGTTTGGCAGCAGTCAACATAACAGATGAACTAGAATCTAATAATTAAAACAGACCAAGTTATTAAAAAGAGTCCACAGCCACATTAGAGGCTCTGTGAGACTGTATAAATACTGGCCAGTTGAGATCAAAATGCTAACACTGAAGGAATTAACATCTTGTTTAAAGTACAGCAGAACTTTTGATTGACTTGATCTGGTGATGAAACTAGATAAAAAGTGGTCCAAAATCATTACAGTTGGTCCTGTGGGTGACATGAACAAAGTAAAAACAAACAAAAAAAACCATTTCAACCTGTTGGTTACACTTGATTCATTCCTATAAACAGATATCTGCATGTGAATGCACAATCTGTAGGTGAGAGACCAAGACTTTGGCACTATGGTTTTTGTTTGTAGTCCGAGTAGTATTGGCCAATCACATTTGTGTTTGGGTTTTGGTTAGAACAGAATGTGTGGAAAGCAAAACGCACGGGGGAACGCACTGGCCTAAATGAAGTCTCAGGAACCATCATTATTGTGTAATGATAATTTAGCTTTTTATTCCCTTTTTGTTTTATTATCTGCACTCATGTGCAGCTATCTGTTCTTACAGTCTTTCTCATCAATCTCTTGTATCAAGTTGCAAATCGGTCAAACAATGGCAAATCAGTTCTGAGACTGATAGACTATAGACTTGAGAAACAATAGCTTATAGCTCTGATCCACTGCAGGAACCTTTAGACCCGTGATCATGGGGCATTCACATTATACATTTTGGGCTTGTGTTTCTGCTTTATTTTCCAAAAAGACCAACAATGGGACCAATTAAGTCATGTTTGTGCTGTTTTGTAGGCAAGGTGAGTAAGCTGTTGTGGGCAATGAAAGAAGAAGCCTCATTTGTGCAATAAAAAGCCTTCATTGTTATTTCATTGCCTTAGTTAATACAGATGCTGTAATAAAATGGTGGTTACTGTTTTGATGTAACAACACATCTGCCTCACCCAATCAAGATTGACAGCATTGCTGGCAACCCCTAAACTTCTTGCATATAGTACTAATGTACCTTCCTTGGCAGCGGTAGAAATTAAAAAAGTAGATCCTACAGCTACACATAACATATAATTTCATCAGTGAAGAGTTGTGTGTCCTTAAATAGTGCTGAGACCTCAAAAATTGGGAGGATTTCAAAAACAAAGCGGTGGGTCTATGGGTCCACCCCCAGAAGATTTAAATCTTAGAGACTTTGTTTCCTGTATTCTGGCAACTGAAATGAAAATTAATAAAAATAATAACATAATAAGTGCAGAACAACATCATATTTATGCTAAATACTTTTAATTTACTCCTCTCAGGCAAACTTGCATGAATCTCTTCCATAAACTAATCATCACTGCAGCACAGTGTGTCCACTATAATCAACTGAAGCTGCTAACACACGTCTGTGCAGCATGTTAAAAGCCCTGTTTGCCCGCCTACGTGACGCAACCATGACCCATGTATTTCGACAGTTACACACTGTACAGTGCCAGAAGCTGGTTGGGATAATGGGAAAAATGTGTTTGTTGTTAAACTGGAAGAAATACGAGAAAATTGTGACCCCCCAGAGGAAAACCGGGAGACAAAGCGTGGAGGGTACGGCTGCAAGTACGAGTGAGCCCGACAAGCTGAGCAAACAATGGCTACTATACAGCTTATGATTAACTGTCTCCCAATTCAGGGATTGGATCCTCCTACAGGATGTGGCAAATGAAGGTGAACCTGCGCCTCCTCCAGAAATTAAACAGTATGCTAAAACTAATGGTGCATTCAAGTGGTCCTTGTCAAACATTTTGACATCCACGGTACCCTAGTGGCCTAGAGGCTCTGCTGTTCAGTCACTCACCATAAATCATACTATAATGTACTGTTAAACATTCAGTTCATCTGTAATCTGGATGTGTGTATATATACCCAAGCTGCTAACAACAATCCATGAGTCCATGCTTTCCTTCCATTATGGTAACACCGTGCAGTATCTTTGTCATTAGTCTATATTTACGAATGATGAACTTTTATAGACTTTTGTGGTAAATGCGGGCATGTGAGCTTTCATCACTTTGTGAGTTGAAGAGGATTGTCTGTTAGGTCTATTCCGCACGGCTGACATTAATGGCATTCAGCAGGCAGGTTATTATAATCAGACACTGGTTCAAGTGTCAGGCTGCCTTCTAAAGTGCACTTGTCAATAGAATAAAGACACACAGCAAAGACTTTGCAGCTCTGTTTAGCATAATATCATCTTTTGGGATTCATTTATAATCATGACTAATCATATAATGCTTGCTTGTTAGCAGCTTATGATTTATGCCCATCAGAGAGCCAAGTTCAGCCAGCATCTAATGCAACAGGGCCAAAACTATTATTGGTGACTACAGATTAGTTTGATCAATGTCGTGCTATTCCAAGTGCATTCATCAACAACTGATTTTCTCCGGTGGGCTACATCAAAATATTCAACATGGTAACATTAGAGTCTTCACTGCTGAGCAAAACTGACAGTATCTTCAGGCACATAAAATATTGAGATTGGAATCTTCATTACAGGTTGTGAGACAAGTTAGTTTTATAGTACTTCAATGCTTTTATCTACAAAGTCAGAGAGATATCAGGTTGAACACACGGTTTCTACTCTTACTCCTCTCATCCTGTAGAAAAAAGCAGTTTTAGAGAAACCAGTGATAAGAAGAAAAAGGGAACAGTTAACATTTAAGGACATGCACTACATTCATCTTTTTCAACTGGCAATCACCTACTGACAAAGAGCGAAACTAGGGCAAACGCTTACACTCTACTAATATTCTACATAGTCGAAATGTCTACAGAAGCAAGGGAAACCTACAGGCAAAACATCATGGAGTACTTCACATGGACAGTAGTTTTAGTAGCTTTGAATCACACAACCTGAAAATTTGGTGACTGTTCAACAAAGTGACTGGTTCCATGCTGGGAGGTGTTAAACTGACTCAAGTGATGAAGCAATTGAAATAAATATCACAGAAACAGGAAAGTAGCACTTTAAGTACTGAATTGTATGTTTTTAGTAGAACCATGTTGTGAAAATTGGTTGTTGCATGAAGCCCATATTTCTGAGCTGAACAAGTTCATTTATCATGTGTTTTTCCCCCCTCAAATCAAGGGTGACATTTGTTTATGGAGTGTATTTTCACAGTGAGGTTTAGTAAGGGGTAAACAGTGTAGCAGTGAGTAAAGTTAGCTTGTTATGTTGTCAGTTCAATCTATGGACAGCCCTTTTTTGTTTTGTGGCAGTTTGCATGTTTCTTTCCATTCACACTACACTACAGCAGCGAGCTCATGTATAAAAGAAGAATCTGAAGAATCAAACCTGAGAAAGCCATGGACATGATGACAAGTATATTCAATTAGAAATCCAAAAATACTTCTAAAATATATCCCCCTGTAATGTCTGTACTTCAAATCAGCACACCACCAATGGAATTCCATCCATGTTCACAATATTGGTGCACACAGAAATCTCAAGATATCTTGAACACATGAAATCAGAACTATCTGCACGGCTAGATACCACAAGGGGTGAGTGCGAAAAACCTGTTAATAATAATTTAGGTGAACTGACCCAGTAAGACTATTGTATAATGAGGCCTCAGGTGATTTGACTCTCCCACTCTGACTGAAACTAACAGATGCTGTAGTTTGCAGTTGAAATATAAAAAACATGCAGACTCCTGGCTTATGATTGTAGGCTTTATCATTTACTCTGTTACTGTAGGATTTAGTATAGATTAGTGAGTTAGTGCCATGGCTGGCCCTCAGCAGAGCAGACAGTGTTTTCTATGTGAGGTTGTAGAGCTGCTGGCCTTCCAACAACCCAATGTGGGAATTTGTTTCGTCCCCGAATCAAGCAAAGTCTGAGAACTAACCAGACCATGCAACAGGAAATAACAGCATGCTGTATGGTCAAAAAAATAGAACATCTAATTTGAGATACTACAGTATAAGTCTCCAGATGGAATTTGCCAACAAAAATAAGTAAATAGGGCAACTCTAAATGCCTACTGGAACTAAGTGGATTAAATGTACTGTACTAGGTGTCTAATGGTCTACACATTAGTGCACAACTAAATGTAGTGAGGATTAAATAGGCTAGTGGGCTTAGTGACACTTCTGCTCTGCAAAAAAAGGGGGTGGTCTACTGTGTAAGTCTGGGCTATTACAACTAGAGTCAGGCTACCATATTTAGTAGCTATACCTCATATTTGTCTGGTCGCGTCCAAGAAGCCTGGAGATGACAAAACAAACAGCCACACAGTGGAGCAAAGTGAGTTTTTTTTATAAAGGATCAACACAGAGTGAGTGCAGACTGGATTTACCTGCAGGAGATGTGTAATGATTTCATGTTTAAAAGGACCAAGCAGTTGATTTAAAATGTTTTAACTCAATGGCTACAAATACGCACATTGCTGCAGATCAATTTCAAGGGTATAACAGATTGGATTTGTGTGCTTTGTTCAAAGTGGTAAGGAAATCAACAGTGACTTTAAAATAGCTCAGAAAGTTAGGTAATCCATCATGGTGAACTTTGGGTCTGCTTTGATATTGTATTGTTAATACTAGAATAAGTCTACCATGTAACAGTAATGTTGGTTTGATAAAAACGAATACAGACATAATGCTTGCTGTGACTGATTACCCAATTCTAGTGTGGGTTCATTGATTTTAATACCCTAATGAAATAAATGGAAAACTAACACTAACACATTCTAACATCTACAACCCTGTAAAATAATGTAAGATATGCAGCAGTAATGTATGCATAATTTTAAAGGACTTAAACTTGTATAAATACTAGGTCCAAAAAACAACAAATGTACACACAGTTAACAAAAACATTGATTAAGATTACATGGATGTACACAGTGGATAAGAATTACTTGTCTCCCAAGATGTATTTATTACAATTCTGAGAAAATAAACAATATTAAAATCCAGCATGTTCAAGGTTCTAGAAGGGAAAAGGACTGCTATGCCGAGGTCAAGATTTCGTGTGTTCGGGGAATTTTCAGAACTGGTGAAAATGCCAAACTATAGCACATTTTCAAAAAGCAGCAGGGGGGCTTCAAAGTCAGTTATTAATTAATGTACTGTAATAAGAGAGAATTTAGAGGCACACGAAGGAATACGGGGCACTGAATCTAATTATGAAGGAGTCATAATCTAGGGAGATGTATCTAGGGAGTTTATTTTTCTAATCAGCCGCTTTCTCAATATGTCATTCTATGTTTTGATTAACTCATTCATTTATGTGCAGAACATTGGTGTGCGTCACTTATCTTCCTTTAATGACAATTACATACAACCTCAGCATCACCCTGAAATCCCATCTCAAGATGTAATACAATGATAACATCTGCTGTACTTTTTACAAGTGAAACTCAAATAGTCATGAGCAGCCAGTAAAATGACTGTTCTGTCATTTCACATCATTATGAATATGTCGGCCCTCTTGTAAGCCTGGATGGTATGATGTAGAACTAGAACGTGAAAAGGAGGACAGAGCGTGTAAAATAGGAAACGGACCGATGATGAATGACGATCCAGTGAAAATTAGTGACAGCTATTACCAAGTGATCAGCGGAATTTTGTGATTACAGCAGCATTAAACCAAAATTGATCTGACAGTGATAGATAGGAAAGAGAGGGATAATGACAGGCCATGAATGGAAGGAGACACTCCGTGACAACTCTGAGTGGTGACAGGCAAGTCCTGTCTTGCAGGTGGGAGATAAGATTCAGTAAATCACAAAACAGCTATGAATGCACTGTGCTGTGTGAATTCTTCCACCGACTGACTGCTGTCATAAATGGCAGAGTTAATGGGGAAAAACTGGGGACACCTTAGCTGAATCAAAATTCTCGTCTGATGATTCTCCAGCACAAATGTAGAAAGAAGAGTCGTCAAACACTCGGCTAGCACTGGATGGGGGAAAAAAACAGCATAGTGATGATTTTATTATTCGGGGAACCTTCCCAATCATAAGTCTAAGAAAGGAAAATGTGTCCTAGAGGTGGCACTAGAAGGAAAGCCATTCATTCACATCAAAAGCATTTAATCCAAGTGTGAAACTTGTGCAGCTATACTCGCTCTACACTACTGACACTCCACTGTCGTTCTTTCTAGTTCTGTGAAATGTTTACTGTGGAAATGCCGCTATGCCTCCTTTTTCCTGAAAGGGGGTGAAGACATGCCACCAGCAGAAACACTTTTTGCATGCATTTCAACTTTTGGCACAACACCCCAGCTCCACAAGGCTGCATTATGCTGCATTGCATAGTCAGGTAAATGTTATAATGGTTTCGTGCGCATTCAGTTCTTTGACTTCATTTTATTTGACTAATTTCACAGTGATTGACTCATTTAGAATGAAGCCAAAATGTTTTTGCGGTTTCATTTATCATTAATTTAAAACTTTTTCAGGGCCTGTTATGGCGTAAATATGTCAAATTAAGATCTATCACTCCCTTTGGCAAGATTTTAAGAGGCTAAAAATGCGCACTTGGCTTGACTGCATTAAAGGCAGATTCAAAAATAGAAAATCATTCACGACACTGGAAAGATTCTTTGATGAATTTATGAAGTCTCTGCTGAGCCTTTGATGACAAACAACCACTGCTACTCTCACAGAATCTTATCGAAATCTCCATAATTGCTTATTGGCATGAAAAAGAAAAATAACTCTTCCTCCCAAAAGGAATCTAGAAGAAAATGGAGCTAAACTTTTCAGCAGTTATGGTAATAGCAGATGGTGGAAGGAGTGAATGACTTAAATTATGTTTATTCCCTGAAGTAAAGCTGTGGAGAAACCCCTCAAACAAAGCAGCAAACATAGATTGTGACACGAAGCTATTACATTGATAGGAAATGTCTTATTAGCTCCCAGGCATGTGGATGGACTGTTCTGACTTTTAATATTAAACATGGTAGCTTAGGACTGCTCCAATGTTAGACTTCATTAAGAAATCCTAGTGTGTTGCTTGGCCTGTGGTGCCCCCGGAAATTTGACTGGCTGTACATTTGTTATTTTCTATTATGAAACTATTCTGAGAAATATACATTATTGCAGGAATTATATATGATGTTATTTAATTAACAGATTTAAATAAAATAAACAAATGGCAATTATCGGTTATGGTCTGAGAGTTAAGTAAATGTCAAAATTTGTTATTATTGGACAGATGACGCTTCCTGCGGCTGGTTGACCTTATAAGCATAAGGTTAATGCAAATCCATATTTTTTCACATCATCAAAAGTCGACAAAAGCCAACAATGATGTTACTTTCTCACCATGATCACTTTTATTTGGAGTCAGTGCGGCATACTGTAAATCATCCTTCTGCTGTAAATACTCACTAGTCAAAATAGTCACCAACGGATGCTTCGCTGTGGTCTTCTTAGTTTATGTCAAGGTAGGATGCTTGATTCCATAGAGCTATATTTGATGTTAAAAATGCTCAGGGCAGCTTTAGGACATAATTCAGCTGGACAGAGTTGTGAAGTAAAGTAGGCCAGTATGGCCCACATATTGTGCAACTGAGTCCTTTCGTGTCTTTTGGGACATAACAGGACAGGTGCTTTCACTTCATTTACACTGTGTGTGTGTGTGTGTGTGTGTGTTTGTGTGTGTGTGTGTGTGTGTGTGTCTGTGTGACTCCAAAAATAGTGCATCTATTGTTACATGCATATATCACTTGTAACATCCACATAACTGTGTTTGATAATGTAAGGCAAGGGGTTTCCGTGGACCACTTTTACATTGATAATTTAGTTGCAAGAGCGCGGAGGAGAGATGGCAGTCAGCAAAAAAGTCAAACCATAACTTTGTTTGTTCTGTATTTCATTATGGTTACTTAATACACAAAACACACACACACCTCAGTAGCAATACAAGATTTCATGTATTGTTAAAAGGTGATGATGGATATGACGATATGATGGCATGATCAGGAGTAATTAACAGTGCAGCATAGACTGAGCTCAAGAAGTAATGCTGCAAAGTATCTTAGCTTATGATGTTGTTCATCTGCCAAATAATATAGTTTAGTTGCTGATTGGTTGAAAATTTCAGTACCATTAACAGTCCATATATAGAAATACAGTGCCTAACTTCCATTATTATCAGAAGTAATATGAAGATATATTATCATTTTCGCAGTATTTAATGTGAGCTGAAGCACTCACCAACATATGAGGTGTAAGTTCTGAATCCACAAACCTGCTAGAGGCAGCAAGGTAATTATCTTAATACTGTTTACTGCAGTCACAGCAGAAAATTACCCCTCTGAAGTGACTAATCCGTCTACTGCTTGCATGATGCGTGTTGTCAGAATAGACCGTTAAGATGGATTTTTCAAAATTATACCATTTTAATGAGCTGATAAGAGCATAACAATAGACTTGGGATGAAATTCTCTCTTCAGGCTGGCGACTGCCAAAACGCTGTGACCACTGTGATGGAGAAAATGCACATGGATAGAATTCAGAGCTCACGTGTCTTCAGAAGACTTTTACCAGGTTCTGTAGACAAAGCTTTAATCCAGTGTTGTCTTCAGTGCTGCTGAAGGATGTGAAGGGAAAAACGAGGCACGCACTAAAAGCATGACAAAGATGCACAACCCCTATGTGGTTTTACGTGCAAAGACGTCTTTACACCTATATTACGATCATCCAGAGAACGATTGCTCACTCATTCCCAAAGTGGATAATCACAGCGGTTTGCCAGGGTAGCATAACTGAGCAAAACAGTCTGATTTAGAGATAGAGGCAGACTCAGGGCATCTGGCTTTTAACACAGCAATAATTAAGCTAATTTGACTGAAATCATTTTCACTTAATTCTCTGTGAATTTGCAATGGGCACTTTTCATAGTAATTTCACAAAAAAATTATTCCCTTTTAAATGCTAATGATTAATAGTGAGTGAAGTAGAGTGTTACATATGCTCTTAACAACGCTGGGGAACATCATGCTATGGCACTGCTTGGAAATTGGTTTTATGGCAATCTGCACACTCTCCCCTCTGGCATTCATAATGGAAATATAAAAAAATATATATATATCATTAGTGCAATTCCGGTAGTATTGGAGAAGGCTGCCAAAAGTTTTAAGAGCCTGTAGAATCCAAACTTTACTGTTCAAAGAGGAAATTCAGGTGGCAATATAGGATTGGATAAGAGGTCCTGCATCTATGAAGCTCAGCAAACTGTTTAAGCTGATTGGCCAATTGATTGGATATTAATGATCTGAGATGGGAGGGCTGGAAATAAAATACAGTATTGTCATTTAAAGATGAAAGGAGAAACGCAAAACAGTAGGCTGGTGACTGGATTACTCAGATATCCATGTGAATATCGGTGGATATGTTAGCTCTGTGATGGCTTGGAGTCATGACCTGGTTTTCTGAAATAAACGACAATTCAGGTTTGTTCAATAACAGCAATTTCTCATAGGAGTCTGCATACATATAACTGGTTAACAGGTTCTGAAGTCTGTGCTGTATTGCCAAAAGGAGTGAAGTTCATCATTGACAGTTGGCACACATCATCTTGTAGCATGCTTGGGTTTATTCATGCTTTTGACCACTTGAACACTTAAGAATTATATTAAAATGATAGATTTCTTCACAGGAATATTGCTTGGATAAATGTTTTGTATTTCGCCTATAGGAAAGTGCAGACATTCAACATGAAAAGGTTAAAAATATTAAATGGACTTCTGTGAAACACCAAAATAACGATATCATTCATTCATATACGATGAATGAATTTCCCTGAATAAATGTACCACATGAATGAAATTCCCAAAGGTACCGACATGTTAGAAGGACTTCTGTTGCTGTTCAAAGATAAGAGCGGAGTGTGGTTTTGAGCTGAGACTCAGTAGTGGGTTTTATGAGACATATGGAGGTAAACAGAAAGAAAACATAAAAGTACCTGCTCTCCTTCACTGAATACCCTGTTTTCAAAACTCCAGGAGATGGTGGGTGTGGGGTCGCCCGATGCCTCACAGGTCAGGGTGACTTGTTCATCAAACTCTGACGCAGTCTGGTTCATCAGGAAAGTAATCTTGGGTTGCACTAGAAACAAGACAAAAATTATTTAATATAGGAAATATATCTGTTTCTGAACAGTTTTACTGATCACACTGCTATAATGTTTACACAGGATCTTTGGATTGTTGCAGATGAGCATACATACAGTATCATCATAATAAAGTGTGTAGTATAAAGTCATATTTTATCACTTTATAAAGATATTTTTGGGACTTTTTGAACCTCTATTGGATAGTAGCAGCTGAAGAGTGACAGGTAGGTACTTTGTGGGATGCAAAACGAAAAAGTTGAAGATGCTAAAAAAAAAAAAAAATTGCTTATCAGAGCTGCTTCAGAGTTGGCTGATAATTTCTAAGGTTTTCTTTTGTTGTGAATAATGTTTATTAGTGCAGCTCTACATAGGTGTTACATGTTGTTAGCACTATTGTAGTAACGTATACGGACAGGCTTCATTAGAGATTTGGTTTACCCCATTGACCTATATTAGAGCTGCAAGCACATGAATACATAGGGACGGTGCAAATTTTCTCACGAAGACAAACTCTAGCGTGATATCTTTCAATGTCCCAAGGGGTGGCTTAATTAGTTTTCAATGAGACATGCTTTTCTTTAAACTATATGCTTCACGCTGTGTAACCCTGTACCCAGTCACTGGAAAAGCTGTGGACAGCAAATGTCAATAAGTACAAAAGAAAAGGCCAGAGACAGTAAAAAAAAAAAAAAAAAAGCCACATTGTTCTTTTATGCTACTGTATGCGAATGGAGTTACTCTCTTACCGAACACGTTCAGGCTGACTTCCTCGGCTTTCTCTCCTGCCTTGTTCTTGGCGATGCAAGTGTAATCTCCTTCATCCACTTTCTTGACGTCTTTTATTACCAATTCTGAACCATCCTCGTTCAGGCTGTACTTATCACCCGTTTCAAGGACAACGTTGTTACTGTTGCAGAGAGAGAAAAGAGGAAAAAGACATGTCAGGGGTTCACATCGCAAGCATTTGCTTACATAACTTGATAGGCCTATAAATAACTTTTTTAACTCACTGACAACCATTTGTTTGTGGGTTTTATGTCAAGAAGAGAGAAGGTGGTGTACAACAAAGGCTGGAAGACCAAAAATAAGCTGTCCTGTGTGCTGCATGCCTCTGAGAACATCCCTAACATTTCCACAGCCTTTGTTTGCCTCAACTCTCCTTTTAGCACTTACATATGTGTTTTTAATAAGGTACCGGTTTGATGACGCACTTTTTTTCACCTCTGAGAAAACCCTTGTTCACTCTTAAGAAGCAGAAGTCTTCGCTTGAGGTTAGAATCCTGAGAATTTGTATGAGTATGCCTGGAGTAGCAACCTTCCTGAACCATTTTGCAGGCAGACAGTGAATGACAAACAACAAACAGAGATTTACCCCTCTGTGCCTCACCCATCTTTCCTCACTACAACCTCGCTCGTTTGTCTTAGCTCTCTTTTGGCCAGGAACTGCATCTCCCGCAGCCTCAACACCCACATCACAGACCAGCTTTGCTGCATGGAAGACAGCTGTGAGGAGCGTCAGAGTGTTCAATAGTTTTATTTTTTTTTTAAAAATCCTCTGCACAGCAGTGCTGCCGCTGAGTGACAGCAGTAAATGATGCACCGTGAATGTGGAAGTACATTGAGCAAACAGCTGTATGAAGAGAAATGAATGTTGGTTATTTGTACTTGTCAAAACTGACAGGCGATTAAGCATCACCAAAAAGTTCTTTGAGAAATAACTAATTTCCTGAAAAGTGCAAGTTAATTTGAATCTAGAGATTCAGACATAGCTTGTTCTATTTCAGATTTAGTGCCAGGTCGATCAAACACCAGTATTTGTTCATTTTAGACACTAATAAATGTCTTATTGAAACCTGTCTGTACCCAGCCAAAGATCATTTATTAGAGAACAAAGCACCACTCTATAATGTTATTATTTATCACTCAAGGCCTCAATGTTTAGGGGAAGTATAGCCTGTGAAAAATAGACCGTCCTTAAGAGAACGACACCATCAGCCATATGTTTGAATGTCTTAACTCTGGTCACAAGGCGAGCCTCTTGTCCATAACTGTTTTCTATCAGAAACAATAGTGGAAGTGGTGTGACAGCATCAAAACCTCATAGAAATGATGTCAGTGTGGGTGGATGGATGGATCAACAACAATGGTGACTGGCACTGAATAAAACGTAAAGACGGAAAGATAAGCTGTTAGTTCACTGTGTCAGTTATATATTTAATCAACATTTAATATATTATACTGCTCATCTCATTTATAGGTTGTGAAGATAAACTAGACTACTAACTAAAAATAGAAGATTTTTTTACTTCTTCATAAACAAAAGGAGATTACAGATTAGATTTGCGATTATGAGTTTTAATTACTGTATATTAAGTTAACCCTACAGGATATAAAATTAATATGAGTTTTACTTTTAAATGATATGTAATGAAATTTGTAAACTAGATCGTAAGAAATGACAGCATTCAATCGAAACACTGTGATGACTATAAACCTGCCTGACCTGCAATGAATACAAATATGAAACCTGTTTTCTATTCCCTATTGTAGATGCTCTACTCAGCTATATAATAACACCACCACATACCATTGTGTATGTTATGGCCAGCCCAAGTGCATCTGATGCAACCAGATTGCAGATTCAGAGTGTCAGCTATAGAACCACAGTGACCAGATCAAAATGGTGTTCAATTTAAATAATGAGTCCTGAGTGGAAACCTGCCTAATAACACTTATCAAACCCTTTTTGCAGTTGTTACAGTCATGCAAATGTAAATCCATGTAAATCTAATCATTTCTCCCTCACGGTTATTTGTAGGCAGGCCATGCAAATTCATATTTATGCAAGATTTACAAAATCTTTACAACACTATCTCCCTCGAATGTATGGTGCGCATATGCAGTTCTTTTAAAGGAGGCATGGACATTTTGAACATAGAGTTTGACCAGAAAGGCTGTGAGGAGTGTGCAGCAACACCAGCGAGGGAAAAGAGTTTATTTCTTTTTTTTTTTTTTATCTCAGACTCTATCAGAGGACTCAATTTAAAAAAGCGGCAGAAAAAACCAGCCCCGGTAGATTAGTGCTAAACCTGAAACATGCAATTTGCACTTCCAGTTACTGTTGAAGTACCCTTTCAGATGGCTTGTTTGGAGCACAACTTGATTTGCATATATATTTAATGAGGATGATGAAAGAAAACCTTGCATGTTCTCAGTTTAAGGAACAAAGTTGAAAACCTAATCTGAACTGAATATTTATAGTATGGCTAACGTGGAAAGGTATATAAATAACCTAAACATGTGTTAAAGCTTTAGAAATCTTTCAGTCCTTTCAGAATGCATTTTTCCACCAGTTAAAAAACAACTTGACTCAGATTTAATACAAAGTGAATTCAAAATACTAAAATGCTGGATGATTCAGTCTGAGCACACTGAGGCTCAACTGAACATGATTATGATAATGTCAACCCTCCTTGCTGCATCTGCAAATTGCCACTGTCTCTGTGTCCAGCAGCTGGAGACAGAGATATCCTGACAACATCCTCGAAAAAACTGTCCGCCAGATTACTACAGAGCCATTGGATTCAGGTGTGATACGGGCAATAGACTGCACTGAAGGGCACAGTCTTATACAAGTACCACTGATAAAACTAAACTCCTGCCTGAACAAGATAAAACAAAGGTATTATTTGGTTAGAAAAGTTTGTAACTAAGTGAACTGGAAGTATCAGTTGCAGGCATACCAATAGACCCATAGACCCTGGAATTCTCTTATATTAAGGGAAGAAGCTTCAGGGAGACAATCTATTATGAACAGTCACAGTACTAAGTGTTTGTTTTTGTGCATTTATCATTTTGTCTTACATTGCTCTACATCACCTTCATACAACTTTATCTTATCAGGTCATTTTTACCTCTCTGGCAGATTACTTCTGTGAAAAAAAATAGTGTCTTGTCAAAATCTACTGTACTGCCTTGATGTATGCTTGCGGTATTTCAGGCTACCTTTTCTTTGAAGGTTCACTCAGCACCGCGTGTATCTTTTTCTAATTCATTCTTCTTCACATCTTTGCTGAACTTAATGATATTTCCCTTTGAGGTCATTCATTTTTCAGTTCACTTCGACCCCTGATCCCAGTCAAGTTCCTACTCATCAAAATAGACCAATGACAGGAGGATGACATACTATGTCCAGGTGACTGTGGGTTCAGGGAAGCCATCTGCATCACAGGCCAACAAAGCAGAGCTACTGATGTCCGCTGTAGCGTTGACGTCTGACTGTCTGGCACGGATGGTGGGTAGAACTGAAAAAAAAAAAGGTGGTACAAGAAGAAATGAGCGCATGTAGTAAGTGCATAGAAAATCTGACATGGTATTATGAAGAGGCTCCATAATAATTTGTGACATACATTTGCTGCCTGTTTTGCTGCTGCCTAGCATGATTAAACTACAGTTGGGTAGCAGTGGTTGTTGCCAATAAATTACAACTTTTATCAACCCAGTGTCTTTTACTGGTGGTCTTGCCTGGAAAATGTAGCGGATAGTGAGTGTCACTACATGTAGGGAGCAGTTAGCAGGGTAATCTGCATTATTATGTAATTATGAGATAAAATGTAAGCATAATTGACATTTTTATCAGAAAGTCATTTCAGTTTTTTTCCAAAATCCAAATAGATCATTCTGCCCGTTAAATCTTGATATTCAGTATCCACAAGCAGGTATTTCTGGCTTACTTTGTTGTTAAAGGAAAGATTAGGGGGTAGTAGCAGTAGGAGTTGTTTTAGATATCTTGCTCTGGACAAAAGAATTGCACAGCTGGACAGATGAGCCATATTTATGGCTTATAAACACTTCTAGGTATTGCATGGTCATCCTTTTTATACCCTTCTATGCTTGGCACCAACTCCTTTTTGAGCTACGGGGCTTGCAGGGAGCAGAAGGTGAAAGAGATGCAGCACTCACCATTAACAACGACCTTGATCATCCTCAAGTCAATTTCTCCCCTGGTCATGACGCGAGCCTCACAGTTGTACATGCCTTCATCTGCCTTCTTGATGCCACGGATCTGCATGTGGCCATTAGGCAAGATCTTGAAACGCACTAAAACAGAAAAGGCAAGGTAACTTATTACATATGGTATTCAAGATTAGGAATGAATTCTTGTCAGTGTACCAAAAAACTCCAAAGGCCCATGTTTATATGCAATAGTTTAAAGCTGTTCAAAGAATCTAAGATCTAAGGAAAAGTACCTAACTGAAGCCCAATGTTAAGCATGATTAATTTCAGTGAAACTTGAAAATCTTACTTTGTCTGTAAAATTAAGTAATTGTTCAAGAGGAAAATTCAACAACTGAAATATTTCACTTAAATACGACAAGAAGCTTAGGCCAGATTAAAAAGTCCCAATTATGCTTGGTAATCACAGAAGTGCTTGGAAGAACACAGAGAGCCCTGCATGACACCCTAAGCTGCACCAGACGTATTTCAGTAGTGTTTTACAACGATTATAGAGTCTGACAAACAGTCGCACCTCTAATTAAACTGACCATAAACACACAGTAAGAAAGTGAGCTGCCTTAACTGAAACCATGTGTTGTTTCTCACACATTTCTGGGGAACAAGCATCTGGCGTATTATGAAAATCCAGGGCTTTGACCACATCTGATTTAAGAGCCATAAGACGAGGAGCTGAGTCATTGTTTGCTGTCTCTCAATTTGGAAAGCTGGATTTTGTAGCTATTTGGGAAAAAAAAAGATGTGATTGGACAGTGCATACTTTAAAACTCACTGGAAGTGACTTCCACAGGCTTCTTTGGGGAGAAGAGCTCCTCCAAGTTCAATGCCGCCAATCCAATTTCCATGCTAATGAGAGCGGTATAATGTACTGAGTGCTAGAAGGGCTGTTGGCTTGGAATGGTGAACATTTTCTTCTTATCACTTTTAGGATTTGTGCACTTTATTACACAAACAATTCCACCTTAACTCCTGTCACCATAGCTCCCTGACAGTCATGGAGGGTAACTAAGAACATTTACTAGCTGTATGCTGTGGCAGTAATGAACAAAGCCGACTGTGACTGGCTAATTTGACTGAACATCCATGCTGGCTCCTCTCATGCAGCCTTTTCTAATGTCTGACATGTCTCCAAGCAGGACATATCGAATAGCAGCTTCAGGGCAGCACAACACAGTTGTTACTAATGACATTAACAATGAATTGATGCCTGTTGTAATAACAGCCTGTGGGTGCTGCTGTTCATATTTGTACAGGCAATAATAGCATTTACAGCCTGAAGTAAGGGTAGAACTATTACTGCCACAAATACTATCACCATTATGCTTCATGCACTCTGGATGAATGCTACTATCACATCCAATGGTTGGGAAACCGCAGTATTCCCGCACATACACTGATTACTAGGATTTACACCAAGCAGGAGATATATTCAAAATTTTCTAGTGAATACTTTTTATTATGCAAAACATATAAAGTAGCTTAAGTTAGATTCAACTCCACAACATTGAAAGGCTTCATATACATGTTAAAGTTATTTTAGTTCATGTGCAGCCCAATTTGATCTCCAGGAGGGCAGAATAGTAAAACCATTACATAATAATCTTCAATTAATTAACACCTTCAAACTTCCCCTTGAAAAACTGCAATGCTCAGAGTTACTGAACCATTTATTTACAAAACTGATGATGAGCAGCCTGTTTTTTCACATTCAGTCACTCTGCTGTCATGACGGGCATTAGAATTTACAGATGACTTTGGATCTACAAAGGCACAAAACATTTAGTCACATGTATGTTTTACTCCTTTGTTTGTCCAGTAGACAAATCAGGAATAGCAGTGCATTTTATTGAAACATTTGGAATGACTTTTCTACAGTTTTGTTTGTTAGGAGGTAAAGGTAAGGTAAAGGTAATGTCAAAATATTTAAAGCCAGGCCTTTCTTGAGAGCTTAGCGTGATAGTTTAATAGATAAAAGTAAGCTTTACGTTTCATTAACTCAGCTATTGTCGCATTGACACAATTCAGTGGTAAAGTTCTGATGGCAGGTTTAACAATGCAACGCGTAGCATATGGTTAGGTCAACTGCTGCTTGGAGGAAAATTACATAAGCAGTTTTCAGTTTTCAGTGTCGGTTGCAATTAGTGGTTTTTCCAGTGAAAAACACATTCCTTGACCAGACTCCAAGAATAAAGGCGGGCTTAGCACAACACTGTGGTGACTACAAGCTCTCCAGCGGTCACTAAAGGAGGGGTTACTGTGAGGTTAAAATAGGCCCAGTTCAAGTGTGCAACAAAATTCAAGTCTCCACACAGCATATTTAAAGTTTTAGTTGAACTCTGTGAGGTAAAGCTGCTCTGGACAAATGTTGTCAATGCTCACTGCTGCTTAAAGTTCCCAGATGAACACATTCACAAAAACCCGAACATGATATCCACTCATCATGCTATTGGCAAACTTTGTGACTTGTTCATACATAGAGGACAGCAGCTGCAGTCAGTTTGTATTCACAGCAGTTACAATGGTTTGTACCTGGAGTCACAACAACACAATATTTAAAAGAAAATCCATAGAAGCTTCTCAATCCACTTCAGCGGGAAAATTCCCTTCTACAGTGTTTATTTGTATAGTTTCTCTACAACAAAACTAAAAGCCTTAGTTCTGTGTCACGCTCCAAAGTGTGTTTACTGGCAAATCAGCAATTGTTTAGAACGTAGGGATCAACGGTGGAGAGAATGCTTATAATGCAGGGTTGGTTTGAGAAGTTTCTGTGGACCTTTTGATGTTTTTATTTTGTTCTGTTTTGGTCTTCACTGTGACTGAGCCTCAGCATAAGAATCCATGGTAACAACTGCAAGTCGAAGCTGATTACAGCTTCTGTCCTCTGCCAGGGAGCAAGCTACAAACTTTTCAAAACCTCCTCTCAAGACTAAAGGCAGGGAGTATTTCATATATTCAAAAGACAGATTTTCAGTGGAGTGTTGTGCAGTTACAACATTGGGGACAGGACTAAATCTGTCAGCTGTCAAAAAATACTTCTACAGTGTTATGTGCTGTGAAGACACCTAATTTCTACTTCTACAGGTATTAAAAATTAATAAAAATAAGTTGGGGAATCAGGTAAAAAAAAATATATTACATGACAATGACAGTAAAATGACGTCTTCATATTGTTAGACTACAACCACAATTGTAAAAGGGTTGAGTCCAATGTAAATTTAGCCCAGAGCACACAACATTCATGATTTTCAAAAACTAAAATGTCGTCAGACCACAGCACACTTTACCACTTTACACTGTTCCATGTCAGATGAGATGGGGCCCACAGAAGTTCCCTGCATTTCAGGATGTTGTTGATATATGGCTTTTTTCTTTGAATGGTAGAGTAGAGAGAGGGCATGCAATGTTGGCTTTCAGCCTTGCCGTTTACATGTTGAGATTACTCTGGATTCTCTGAATATTTGAATGATAATATGGATTGTAGATGGTGAAATCCCACAAAATGTCTTGGACTTGTGTATGAACGATTTTTCCCATGCATTTCTTTCACAAAGTTGTAAACCTCACTCCATCCTTAATGGTAAACAACTCAGCCTTTGCTTGCTCTTTTCCTACCAATCATGATACTATCCACCATTACCAATTAACCTGATTATCTGTTGAGATGTTTTAAACATGTTTTTTTTTTTTTTTTAGCCTTTCACAGTTTTTCTATTCTATTGTAGCCCCTATCCCAACGTTGAATGTCTTGCCTTTGTCCTGTATTCAGTTGACTATAGAAAAAATATTTGCAAATCATTGCTTTCTGTTTTTACTCTGGGAGCTGGGTTGTAGCTTACCTGCATAACCTGGCAGAGCTATATTGCATTTCTTCAGACATAAATGTGATTTTCGTTTTCAGATTCAGCCTCCTGTGCAGTTTCCCTATTTGGGGAACTTAACGCCCTCAGACATATTTTCTAGTGACAATAAACACTTCTCGCCAGGCTTGAAAATACAATTTCCATGTCCATGCATCATCTAAGAGGTCTTAAGCTTCCCCGCTGAAAATGTATGGTTTTGACCATAGATGATGGGCAAGAGCAGAAGGAGATGAGAAACAGTGTGGCAAATTGATTGGAAAGCAATTGGCAGACAGCATTGGCAAGAAGGTGAGGTGACTGCTCAGGGAGTTAGGGGAAAAAGATGGGATGGCAGACTGGAGGTGAGAAAGTAGCTCAAGCATTGGAACAATTTCATTTGAACTGGCTTACCATCTTTTTCAAACTGGACCTTCTGGCCCTTATGTTTCCAATAGATGGCGGGTGGTGGTGAACTGGTCACATCGCAGACTATGTCAGCATCATCGCCTTCATTGAATTCCTGTGGGCTGGGAGCATTCTGGAAGGTGATTTTTTCTGTAGGAAGACAAGACAAGTGATAAGTGCTTATAAATATCTTATCTTTCAGACTGACACTCTTATGTGGCATATTTACACTGCTTAAAAAAGTCTTAGAGCTGATTAGCAGTGTAATGAGCCACCATATGGTTGAGCTTCTGCTTTTCATATAATCACATCATGGGAAGTAGTCAAGGGAAAGGCAGTTTAGAGACTCTTAGTCCATGTTCAGTCTGCCCTCAGTCATTTCTAAGGGACCTCTCTATTGACATGATGATCCACTGCAGAGGGGTCAGGAAAAAAGGGCTGTCAATCAAAAGAAGGTGATCCAGGCTCAACTTTTGGCACAATGTAAAGTGATGCCATTCAGCAGGCTTGCCAGTCAAACTTGTGCAAGCCCACAATCCTGGTGGATTACTTTGTAACACAATTGCTTTTTTTTTGCCAATTGTTTACCTTCCAACTAGAGTAAAATCCTCACTTGTAATAATACAAACATTGTGCACGTGATGTGCACTCATGAATCTATTGCAGGACTTACTGGACATATTTTATAGTCCTGGAATAAACACAACACAAATACAGCTCCATGCATTCTCTTCAACAAAGGTTCTTTTTTTTGTATGATTATGGAGAAAAGAAAAAAAAAAGACTTACGGAAGATCTTCACATTGACTGTTGCCTCTGCCTCCTTATCACCGGCCTCCTTGTCACCGTTCTTTGCCACACACTTGTAGATACCGGCACTGTCCACAGTGGCGTGGTATATGGTGAGGGTCGACGTGGTTTCATCGTTGCGGCTCACAAAAATGTCTTGCCTGCTGGGAAGGATCTTCTCACCACTAGGGGCATACCAGTCTATGTCTTTAGCATCTCCCACCACTGAAAAAAGGAAAAAGAAGAATGAGGCAAGAAAGCAAGAATTCTTTGATAACCTCTGCCACTGCCATAGAAATGAAAAATACATACAGGTCAGTGTTTGTGTCGGTGTTTGTTCTGTTGTCTAGTCTTTGCTCATATTCGATTGATGTGTTTCTGTTGAGTTAGGTCCTTCTTGTATTATATCATGGATGTGTAACTACTTTAAAATGTTTACTCAAGACTCTTATTCTTACTATACAGTATTTGCATGATATACTGGAAGCAAACTGAGATGAAAGATGAAACACAAATACTCTACAAGTAAAAAAAGAAAAGCTGGCATTTACACATAAATCAATAATTCTTTGTGTGCTGATAGCTTTGAAACATTATTGTTAAATAAAAAAAATCTATCCAGCTTAATGAATTTTTTTTTATACAAAAAAAAAAAAGCTGACACATTAATATTATTAATGCCATCTCATGTCTTCATGAATACAAAGGGCCTTGAATGCATTTTTCCTTTTCAAGAGTGAAATTAAAGTTAAAGTCACGTTCCTTCATGGGGCAACAAAGAAAAATCACTTAGTAAAATTGAAATAATATAAATGTCAAGGCTTCATATTCCACACGCACGCACACATATTGAGATTTGGCTTCGTTCTCACTGGTTTTTTGCAAGTTGCAGTGTAACAACAGGTCAGTAGAGGGAGTCAACTGGTTACCGCTTCAGTGTAATGACCTTTTTGAGTTGTCAGTTCAACCAAACTACAGAAAAGATCTTTTTTGACTTACCTCTAGTGGTAGCGAGCTAAGCACAGTCATAGTTGCACTGGCCTTACCTATGATATGTCTACCTTCGAGATTTCTGCCTTGATCCAAAGTACAGAAGGAGGTGAAAGAAACTTTGCTTGATATATATGTATATATATATATATAGTATATTTATAATAAGGAACAGCTGCATGGCTTTCCAGAGACAGGGGACATGGAAACGGGCACAGACTCTGTGTTGACTCAAGGATTTCCATCTCAGAGTAGAAACAAGCTAACTATGGCAATGCATGTAATCTGCACACGGATTTACTCTGAATAATCCACACACCCTGCTGTTAATAGCTCTTATATACCGTTTTGAGCAATAAAAGCAAACGTCCAATCACCATTATTGTGTTTGGCAATCAATAAAGACTGGTTTGATGGTGTGATCATTTACCATCTGTACATTTGTATCAATGTATAATGTCAGACAGCTGACCCACCTCATGCAAATACCATCTGTGTTTCAGACAAGCTGACAACTCCACATATTCAACACTGAAAACAAAGAAAGTCTAGGACCTCTCTCTCATTATCTCTTCGTACTGCACCTCTCTCACACCTCGTCTAAGCCCCCTTCCTTTCCTGACTCTGATCTCAACTCCGCACTGCCTCCTCAGAATAAACTGCTCTTTTTTTAGCCCTGTCTCGTCTTTTGTCTTGAATTTCTTTGATGCCAAACTTCTAATGAGCGTGTACTCACAAGTACACTGACTTGTATCGCTTTTATCAAATGATCTCAATTAATACTGCCAATTTGTAACATAAGGTGACATTTGCATTGAGCTGTGCTAAATGAGGCATGTTCGACATCACTCTTACCTTCGCAGAGGAAAAATTTGGATTCTCCCACGCTGATCTCTCCTACCATTGGAGTGATTTGCACCTGGATGGCAGCTGGGTAGAGAAAAGAAGATAAAACAAAAGATACATTAGTCTCAAGTGAGAGGGATGGTGACACAGGGGCAAAGCACACGGAAAAAAGCGGGGCTCAAAATCAAATTGTTTTCCCTGCTCAAAAGAACAACCATTTTTCAGGCATACGCTCTATGAATGAAACTCTGGGATGAAATTTTCATGCTCACTAGAGTGCAACACCTCTATGTGCAGATGGGTTATGAGTCAAGATTTTATATCAGAAGCTTGTTGAACTGCCAGGTCTATTAGCAGGTTCGCTTTTTGAGGATATATTGTACACAGAAAGCAATGCTAATTGTACAAATAAGAGTGTGACTGTGTACATCATCAACTGTAATGCCTGTAGATAACTGCATCATGTTCAGCCCTCCCTGTCCTCATAGTTGGTGATACTAAATCCATACCTGTCTAGAAAATGGTGTTAAGAAACAGAGAAACTAAATACACGACAATACATATTTTTCATTTTTTATTTAGACAGACTGTGAGCTGCTGTGCAAGGCTATGTTGCAAGGCTGGAATTTTTTGTAATTTATGTGTGTAAAAAAATAAATAAACTTTACCTTTATCTCTGTTTGAGTATTCTACATATTTCATCTTGAATCAATAACTTGTCAATAGTAAAAGTTGTGCTTGCAGTGCCAGTGAAAAGAAAATAAACCAGAGATGATGGATGATGGCAGTCCAAGGCCGTTATTAACGGATAAAAAGCTATAACTTTTGCTGCCAACACTTCCAAGGTGTAAGCTCTTGATGAGTCTTGTACCTGTGACTGTGTGGCAATCAACTGTCTGACACTTGGAAAAGTCGCGTATGCTATAGGCACCTCACGATAGCATTAAAGTCATATGAAACGAAAAGGGCACAGTCTAGAGATAGAACATAGCAACAGTATGGAAGACAACAAGTATCAACAATAATTAAGTTCTCAAGACAAAAAAAAGAAAAGAAATTAGGTAGTTTGGATGTGATTTGTTGGGGTAAAATGATCATCTGTCCTCAGCAGCAATATAAAGTATATTCAGTAAGTATTTACACCTCATTTCACCGAGTCTTTATATAAGCCACCCGACTGAGTTATTCCAGGGGGCTCTCACACTCGTTTTCCCGGCAGATGATTTAGAAGGCATAATTCAGTAAATCAAAGAATATCCTTTTCCTGAGACTGTAATGCACTTCATCTCTCAGCATCAGTGAAAGCTACAGTGACACAGATGAGATTTAGAAGAGTGCAGAGAAACACCTGGTGTTTGTTCCTTCCTGCATGCTAACAAACTAAAATTAAAACTCGTGCATATTCAATGAAAAGTGTTAAAATGTGTAATAATTTTCAAAAGCCTAATCAGGAAATTCATCGCTTGCACGTGTGCGCCGAGAGTGACAGGAGATGTGATTTTTTTTAAACATGGTTTAATTTAAGACTCCTATATTCGCTGATGTGCAGCATTGGAGTGAAGCACAGACTGTGAAGCAGAAACACTACTGAATCGTGATCCGGAGCTCGACAGAGAAATCCCGCTGAGCCTTCAGCATGTCGCCACTTCACACAAATGAGTGAGTCAGTCTCAGCCCAATTCTCACCAGGAGATTCAGGGGAATAGTTTCCAAGGACCCGCCATTCAAAGACAGGTAGTCAACTACCGTCACAGCACAATAAGAGGTTGGTATTTCATAATGTGACAATCTCATGGCTTTAGTAAAAAACACAATAAAAACACAAGAAGAAACCCCTATGCACTCAATAATGTGAAGAGCCATCATCATTATGCCATGAAGCACACTGTGTACAGTATTCAGAACGTAGATGTACACAATAGGCTTTTGTATTTAGAAGCGTTTATGTGGAGTGTCTCCATGTTCCGTTATGTTTAAGTCAAGCAAATGTGAAGCTTGTTAAGAAGATATCGCAGTGTCAGGAGAGATGATTTGATCCCCTTGCGGAGATAAAGTTGAATTCTGTATGTTCACACAAAACACATAACCATGCAAGCATCACTTTGTTCCAGAGCAAGTGATCTAAGATATTTTGTCGTGGTTTAACACCAGATATGACATATAACAGGTCCAGAGAACAAGATATCAGATTACAGCATGAGGTACAAAGTCAGGTCATCGTGTCCAAACAAACGGATGTCCCTTCCTCCAGTGCCTCCAGTATGTTTTTGAAAACACCTAAGGTGACTATAGGTCCACCAGAATCAAATCATTTTGCAACAGAGTCAGAGCAACAGGAGCAGTATAACTACAAGCCCTGTTCCCCATTTCAAGATGGATTTTGAGACCGATAGCAAGAGTCATTGTGCGAATAAGACTCAGAATGGAGACAGTAACTTTCAGTGTTCTTTTAGGTGGATAAACAGACATAAGTATGAAGGAAGCAGGTTTGGTATTGCATTATAAAGACATGCTATGTCCATGGCAAATAAAATAAACTTACATTTAAAAGGGTAAACAAAAGGCTGGTCAAGGACAGTCCCAAACTTCATTTTCACATTCCATTAAAGCATTCAGGGTGAGAATAATATCTCCCTTATGGTTTATTCAAGAAGTCATACAAATATTGATTTGCTGTAAAACACTACCTCTACCAATTAAATGACCTGGCCTTTGTTCGAAGCTAGCATGCAGGTTCTAGAGCTCCAGAGGCATGGAAAACCACTGCTGTTTGCTTTCACAAGCTGAAGGTAGATATAAAGAAAATAACATATCCATTTCCTTCCCTCATCTAGTAAGATCACAGATACCATGCTGCACACCCTAGCTATGCCTCCTAAGACTAAGACAACTGGCCAAAAATCAACTGATCATATCTGCAACACTAAAGACAACAAAGAGAAGTTCATACGGTGTGGGAAAGATAGCTATTCCCAGACCCATTTTCTCAGTGTATGTCTCTAAATGGCCACTTGTGCAGTGTTTTCAGAAGGAAGTTAGTTTTGAATTAAGCAACAGTGTATCTGCTGAGAGGTTATTGTGAGTAATAAGTAAAAGAAATAGTGGGAAATTTTAGATTTAAGATTTCAGTTAAAATGCAAACAAATGCAAAACAAACCAAAAAAAATCCTTGTTCTTTATCTGACATCTGCTTAGACCAGTTACCTTTCCGCTCATTCCATTCCTGTTTAAATAACATTCTCTCTTCTTTAGATACGATTCCAGGTAATGATGTACCGATGGCCAAATTCATCTAAGTTTAATTTGTGTTGGATGGTTAACAACTACACAATAGACACCTTTTCACAACTTCAATCATATAGACTTTCATCATGGTCATTTTTAACCATATACACTAAATAAATGACAGCGAGTCATTATCCTTTACTTATTTTACCAATGTGTACAATGAGAAGTCCCATCAAAATCACAACCATCTCAAAACCAAAATTGCCAGATAGGAGTTGTATATTGCAGAGCTTGAGCTCAGTGTAATAATAAAACAAAACAGTCAACAGCATACAGGTAAAACAATTCACATGAGGGGAGTGATGTAAGGTGTGACCCATTCATTAACACATACATGAAAAGAACGTGTGATAAAAAACAAGAGAACAAGAGTGTGAAACAATCGCTACATACGTAACCTCTATAACATGAAAATACAATGACTGACATAACAGCATTATTCTCTGTTATAAAAAATTATGGGAATGACACATTCTGTCTTTTTTTTCAAATGCATAAAAATTGAAAAGATATTTTATATCAAAAAGAAAGGGTCCATTTTGAAGGGCTGCTTCTTGAAAGGGAGGCACTGTGATTTTGCAGATTGGGGAGATGTCATGGGAGGCAACGTTATTGTGTGAAGTGAAAGGCAATCAAGGCAATTCAAAATACTACATACTTGGAGTTATAGCTCTGTCAAATCTGAACATGATACACAGATTTTAAAATTCAACTTGACTAACCCCCCCCAAAAAAAAAACAAAAAAAAAACACTTTTCATATCTGCTTCGTCCACTGGAAATAAAAATCAATTAATCAATTAAAATCATATGAAAGACATCCCTGATAACTTCAGAACAGAATCTTCTATTGTTAAATTGTTGTACATCATCGTAAATGGGAATTGCTTGTAGCTAATTTGGCAAAGTTTTAATGGTGCCAATATATCAAAACGTTACTAAATACAGGCTTAAAAAAGCATATCTAAAAGCTTTATATGTAGTTCCAAAGTGCAGAGAATAAGGGTACTTGGTGACATCGCTATGCCCAACTACTAAGTACAAGGCAAGGTCATGTTTGCAATGATCTGGGCGACACCCCACTGTGAAGACTTGAAAACAGAAATGTACCCTCTGCAGCGTGTGGAATTTTATTTCATTCTCTTGGACTGCCAGCGATGCTGCTCCTGATTTGAAGAAAGTGAAGAGAGGAGGGACACTTTCAAGGAGTGATATTTTGATTCAAATACAAATAGACGAAGTGACATTTTGAAGTATTGGTTGTATCTGCATTTACAGTGACATTTCTTTGGTTTGAGAGTTGCGTACTTGTTGGATTTGGATGGTCTTGTGTTGATGCTTCATAAAATGTAATTAAATTATACATATTATGTAAAATTTCATTAGGATTATGCATGTATATTATACAATTTGTTTTAAATATGCTAAAACATTCAGTGACACCAGCACGATCCTTTAAAATTTTCATCAAAGCTCTGAAATTAAGTAAAAACCTGACCTAAGTTACATGAATACAAAGGTAAACTAAGCTTTGCCCAGAGGCAAAAGGGATTTGGGGGCAGGATGTGTAGATTAAAAGGAAGGACAGAAAGAAGTGTCTGGCATCGTGACGAGAGAGCTTGGATAAAGGATGAAGCTATCTGTGCCCTGATGTGTCGACTCATGATACCAATCTAATATTTATCCAGTAAGCCTGTCTCTCAATTTCAATCCTCTCTGAAGACTCATAAACCTCTTGGGAGTCCTTCTTTACTCTTCATTCCACCGCTTACTGTAGACACCTATAGACACAGCACCATGCTCTTTAACAAACAGCATTTCTACTATCTCTCCGATCAGCATCTTCATCATTAACATGAGGATGATGGTAATTTTTGGGAAAAGGAAAATCTGTAAATCTAGACTTTGGAACAAACACCTGCCTGTTTCTTCAGCATAAGAGTGCTGAATATTTTTTTCTGAATTATACCCTTTGTTGTCATATGCATGGCTGCATGCTATCATTTCTATTATATCTGGCAACAACACTGATCTATTCACAACATCCTTATTGCTACAGCGATGCTGGTCTGTGGCAACAAATATTTGTGTTCTTTAGGAGAAGTGTGTTCAGAATAAAGATTGGAGCTGTGTACGAGACTTGGCTTGAGTCACAAAAATAAGGACCTGAGACTCAGCTTGGACAAAACAAACTTCCACCAAAAGTACTGATTACAGTTAGGAAGGCATTTTTTAAGCCATTTTTTCAATGTTTTATCTAACTAGTTGGTACTGATACATGAAACCACACAAGGGCCATGTTTATTAAATGTGTAAAACTGAAGGTTAAAACAAGTGAGCTTAGTTACAAGTTTGTCTCATTTTAGCCTTAAGCCCATGACTGGGTCTGTCAGATAGAGACAATAAACTCACAATTATTAAAGTTAAAACATTTGTGTGATTAAATAATGCCCACTGAAGCAGCAAAACTGGATAAAAGACATATTTTAGCCCAAACTGTAGGAATATTGTGGTAAAACATTATCTGTACATGTGAAGACTGCTGCCTGTTAATTTGAGCAATGGGCTTAAGTTAGCTACGACACAATACTATGCTCAAGCCAGTCACTGCATATACTAAGGACAATGAAGTATAGGTAACATTGAACAGCAGTATACATGTCCTTGACAGGGTGTTATTGACACACAACCATATTAACTAACTTGGATACAGTAGCTCAATATAGCCAAACTGAGGAAACCCGCGGAAAATGGTGGTTATATAGTTTCTGCCATACTTTCAGTTATGCACTGAGAATATTTCTGTCTGTACAGCGGCCTTAGCTCTGAAAATGTTTGTATAAATAACACTCCATTCTGCCTTTCTCTCCCTGTAGACCTCCAGTGGCATGTCCAATGTATTTCCAGGTTTCAGGGGAGCACGACTGTACAACCAAAGATGACACTTTCTACCCTCAAACCTTTGTGCAACCTGTTCTTTCTTTCGGAAAAAAAAAAACATCCATACAGGCAATTAGAGGCCACAGCAACCCAACACACCAAAAGTTATTTGCCTGCATCCACATGGAGGACGGTATCCCACAGTGTTTACCAGTGCATATATATATACATACAGTACACTGAGTACTGAGCAGGGCCATAGTGGAGATTTTAGAAATGTTAAGGTTATGACTCTAAATCCCCTGACACAGCAGTTTTCCCAAATCTTAAAGCAACACACACAATGACAGAGCAGTAACCTCACTGTAACTATTGTATAATAATAAAATCACCATATAGTTTTCAATAATGATATATATATATAAAAATATACATAAAAACTATGAAACTGCAACCAGTTCATAGATTTTCTTCCCCTTTATTCACCATAATAAAAGTCTAAACTTGCTTTTCATAAGAAATCAGGGCAATAGGATCAAAAATTACACTAGTTTTATCCTCTAATAAACACGGTTTGCTCTTTTATAAGAGCTCTAGAAAATTAAAAGCCTTAATTAACACCCTCTTTACCCACATATACATCCCATACATAGACACTCACACACACAAATCCTATGTTTGCCTATTTAATAGCTTTCTCCGCAGACTGATTATTCAAGTTTTTAATTTGACAAAGTTATGGAAGAAGTTAGATGGAAAAGCATATTCAAGGCTACTCATGGTGAGCTCAGAAGAAGTATTAGAAATGGTGTATTGATTTACTGATAATCCCTCTACACTTTGAAGCAAATATCCCTGTGAGGTTTTAATAACAATGACCAAAATGACAGAGTGAGGATCTCAGTGCTGGCCATTCTCCAGCAAGAGAATTATCGACTTTGAAGCCTGCTACTGTAAATAGGCTTTTAGTATCTTGAACACCGCAGAGTTCTTTAATTCCAGTTATGTAACAGCACAAATTCATACATGCCACATGGTCATCATTATTTCCTTTTAGCCACGTGTTTGTGAAGTGAACAAACAAGAAGAAGTGGGATCTCCTGGGGAAAACCTGAAGTTTGAGGCAGCTTCTTTCCCGTCTTGGATCAGGAGGTTTGCATGCCTAATTGAGGCCTGGCAGCCGGTGGTGACTGGCTCCATTACAAGGAGGCTACAACAGTCAGCTGTTGGTGCTTAACATGCAAGTCATGTCGGAGCAAGCACACACTATGCAGGGGCAGACTGCACAGTGTAGGGCCACACCGGGATCCATACAGCACATATGCTTCGAGAGCAACAGACTGATGATGTACTGTACAGCAAGGAGAGGTGTAGGTGCACTATTCTGCTTCAGAGCATTTTTTTTTTGTTACTGTTGTTTATGCTAATTTGATTGTTCATTATGAATGCTTGTAAATCCCTGTGGCATGAAAAAACAAGGATGAGACGTTAGAGATGAGGACAAAGACCTGAGAAGGATCCAAGCACACCGACCACCTAATGTTACCCTCTAAAAAAATTCCAATGGGAAACCCATTTTCCCAAAATAGGCTTATTTTTCTATCTCTTACAAAACTTGGTGACAAGTCCCTCCTTAATTCCCCTTGGGTAATGGAAAAATAATTTCTTGATATATTATAAAACAACCTTGAAAAACTCTCTTCTATTTCATATGAGTAATACACAACATCTTTATTATTATTTCAAAAATACTCCATAGACTCCATTTGAAAACTCACAAACATGCGGTTATGTATACCATACTGAACTGAGTCATAAGAATTCCAGGCATTTTGCCGCACACTCCTTTTGACATACTGGAGAGAGATTATGTTTGCAACCCAATATTTAAGGACGATAAGCGGTGCAGAAATATTTAATTGTCTTAAGACCTGTAAGCTTACAATTTCATGCAAAAGCAGACATACTTGTGGCATTTCTAAATTACATAATTTAAGATTGCTTAGAGAACTCTTGTTTTGATACGATGATTTAATAAGACCAGGTATTAGGTTGTCTCTCAAGCAGAATTAGAGCAGTGAAAGAAACTCATCTCTGGGACCAGGTGAAATAAGCTGAGTAAGATCTATTTTGGGAATCTAATAGGATTCTAATGTGAGTATTCACCTCATATGAGCTATAACAACGGGGTACTGAAGCACAGCCTGTAGTTAAGGTCAGACACATCTGAATTTCTGACTGAATCGAGACTGACTTCTCAATAATGCAAGAAAAAAAAAGACCTGTAGACATGTACAAATGTATTCTAATCTTTAGGTCTGGGTTATGAGTTTTTTAGACGGGTCTGTCATTTAATCACAAAGCAGCATGTATGCAAGTCCTTTTCCAATTTAAATGGGTCAAACACTGTTGCAAACAATTTTGTGTGATTTGTTCTAGGGGAAATTACAAACAAACTGTGCTCTGAGCTGAAGTCAGCCTTAGCATTGGTGAAGCTAATGCCATAGAGCAGAGATACGATACAGAAGACCTCACCTGAACACACGAAGCCCCTCTGCAAATCCTTCTTCTCCCATCTCAAAGCTATGTCAGTCAAGTCAAATCAACTTGTATTGCCTCATATAACATACAGTAGAAAGTCTCTGTAGGCTTCACAGACCCCAAGCTCTCTATCCAACCCTTATCTAACCCCTGCAGACATGAAGAAGCTTCTCCATAAACTTCAAAAAGGATTTCTGGCAGGCATTCCGAAAACCTCCAGTACATCTTTTACAACACTGCATAAATACCGACACATCACTCCCATCACGCCTTCTTGGTACCAGTTCCCTATAGACTAGGCAGCTTCTTTTTAAACCATTTCTCTGACCTGCCAGTCAAGGCAGAGAAATACCTCACACTGTTCCAAGCAAAAGCATTTTTTATGGTGGTGGTGGGGAGTTCTGCCTAACACACCCTTCCGAAATCTTCCATAGGTGCTCAGCTGGGTGGAGGCCATAACATACAGTACAATTCATATCGTCATTCTCATTAAACTATTTGGTGAGCCCTCATGCTGCTGGGAAGAGGATATTTTCTTCCTGGAAGAGAACCTACCGGTTACAACCTTTCCCTTGAAAGGGGACAAGTGGAACAAAAGCATACCAGGAAAATGCGCCCCACAGCATACCCTTCCATTATAGGACTCAAGCATTTAGGTACCATTCTCTTTGTGAATGCTGCAAATGCACTCACCCACTTCATATGGGGAATGACATCTCTTTTTTTTCTCTTTGTGCCTGAAGCATTCTGCCACCTGTGCCTAAATATTGAACCCATTTTTTCAAAGTCACTTAGATCTTTTCCTCTTGATCTAAATGCGCGGTTAAGCTCTACAATGTTATGTCACGGAGCCTGATGGGATGTTGCGTTCTTTCATCATGTGGAACACCTGTATGGAGGCATCTGTTTGTTATATTTATTTACGTATTTATTCAGGTTGTATCCCTTTATTTGTCACCTGTTTGTATCCATATATCACATTCAGTTTGAGCTGCATTGGTAATGGTAGAAGTCAGTGAAGGGTAGTAGGGGTGCAGCACACACTAAAATCAGTATATTGTATTCCCCTTTTCACAGGGATTTAAACATATAATGCACTAATATTTGTGGCAAGAAAAACATTTAGGGAGTTCAGAGCTTACGGGGGACGTAACCAAAGATGTTTGGGCACTGATCTCCCTGTTGGACAGGCTAAGAGAGTTTAACCAGCATGTATAACATAACTGTAATCATGGCCATTATACACAAGGTCACTTGTACAATAGGTTGTGTGATTTGCTCTTGATCATAAAAGTATTCTGGTAACAAGAGTTTGCTCCAAAATCTGGAGGTTTGACAGTATTATTTTAATACTGTGCATTGGTATCCACACATCTCACTGTATACACTTGTCTCCTCTGTGAAATGACTATATCCACACTGCCCCGTGTTATTATAAACCGTGAACCGGTCATGAGCTATATCTCTCGCCTGTGTGCACTTGCTATCTCACTCCCTCATCTTCATCCTTGACTTCAGTGAACTTGCCTGTGTAGTTGCTGCGACCGTGTCTCCATACATGGAGTTTGAATCTGCTCTCCATTGTAGCATAAAATGATTGAAAGTTGGTGTCAAATGCTATTAAATCTTAAATATAGATTATCCTAGACGTTTAAATGCAATGCAAAAACATCAATTTGTGCAGCAGCTAATATTATATAGACTTATGCACCACCAACTTGCAGACATTTCTGAATGTTGTTGTTGTTGCTGGCTTTCTCTTGCATTTGTAGATGCAATGACAACAGCGTTTACACTGACAATGACCTTCTGAATCCTTTATAATATAATGCTGGGTTTTAATGCAGTGCTGCCTGAAGGGTCGAAGGTCACAGACATTCAATGCTGATTTTAGGTCTTGTCCCTTATGTGCAGAGATTTCTCCCAATTCTCTGAATATTTTAATATTTAAATTTCTTGCAATTGTGCGTTGATAAATGTTGTTTTTACATTGTTGCGAGTTTTTTTTGTAAACGTGTTGCATCAAATTCAGAATGAGAATATCAAATGTCTTGCTTTTGCACAGTATTCAATTGAATGTAGGTCAGAAAGCTTTGCAAGTCATTGGATTCTGTTTTCATTTACATTCCGTGTTGCAACTGTTTTGGAATTGGGGTTGTTGGAATATTAGTGCTACTGTAATAACTAGGGGTGTAACAGTAAGGGTATTCCTGAACCATTTGATACAGGAGGTTTGATTTAGTACACCCTGTTAAACAATTGCTGCCAAAATAGTATTTCTGTCTACATATACAGAATAGAAAGTTCTATCCCAACATCATTCAGCTGAAGTCAACTATGTCTGTGGAAACAATTCAAATATTTACGATGTGTCGATTAGCCGAATGAAGCATCCCCTATAGCATAGGAATATTTATCACTGCGCCACCATAATCGGTCATAGAGTACATGAGATTTAGATATATGGTCATAGTGCTTGAATAGTAACATCAATACTCGTATATTGCCTGTAGTCATTTTACATGGTAATCTGCACTTGAAAGCAAGATTGAATTAGAAAGTGAACATTGAATATACATAACATCTGCTACACAGAACCTCCTAGCTTTTAGCATTATGTTTCCAATTTGTGTTTCACAGCAGCAAAAATTAGCCTTTCAGAAGCACATTCCAAACTGTCTCCACCATTTATCATTAACCTGCTGTACTTCGAGAGACTGCACAAAGCACTAAGCAGCCGTTTCCATGTGCTGTGTGTGGGTGTCAGGCCTTAATCAAATTGACATAGACACGTCAGCTACTAAGCTCCTTCTCTTCACATCTTTCAGTCATTCACCAACACAGCTTTGTCAGGATTACGGTTGTTGCCATCATTCCCCCCCCCAACCCGCCACCACTTCAGTTGTCAGCCAAGTGCATTATAAGTGGAAAGGAGTGAAACACAAATGTGTGCTGCAGAAATTAAGCAATTTAAATGCTTATTTCGAGGAACTTGCAATGTGAAAAGTTTGAGACATGGCTGATTCGTACAGCCTCACATTTGTCTGCCTCTATTGATCAAAAATGTGTCACCCCATCACCTCAAAATAAACAACTCCCTGATACATTCCCAATAGCTGCTACTCCTCCCCTGTCATTATTAATGTTTGGTTATTAAACAGAGGCCAAACAGTGAAAGGTCCCTTTTTACTTCTAATTTGAGGGCCCTGATTCTGACAGCACCTAATTACTAAACGTGGAGAGAATGCTATACAAAAGGCTAAAAGGCTGAAAAGGGCAGCAGAAGGGTCAAAAAAACAGCTACAGCATGAAATCTGGCTGCATGTAAAACGAGTCAGGGTAAAGGGCGTAATGACTGAACATTCTGAAAAAACAAGGCCAAGATCAAAAACTCTGCTAGCTGCCCACAGGAGCTGCAGCTGAGGGACAAAGCTGTGCTTGGGAAATTCCACGGCACTCTGCCTAGTCCATCAGGAGACATTGTGTGATGGACATAAATGTTCTCATTAAATTTCAGGGTAAATGTAATTTTACGTCTCTTGTGCATAAGGTATAAGTGAACACTTTGACATGCCACTATAGCGAAAAAGATCTCCAATCACAAATTTCATGAGGATTCATCTTCTCTGAACCATAAATAACCACATGAAATCTCATGGTTATTCTACCTTTATTATACCATCTCATGGAACAAATTGTTGGTTGGGTGGAAATTATGATCTGATGTTGGTGCTAGAGGAAAAGATGGGTTGGGAACCATGAATATCCAGAAAAAATCTGGCTCCTTTTTGTCGAGTATCTGGCTCTTATTCAAAATGTTGGAAATAGACAGAATAACATGACATTATTATTTTACATTATTATGCATGACAGTATTATAGAACTGTGTAGCTAGTGGTGCAAAAAAACTGAATAATAAAAATATTTATACTTTGTTGTAACCTGTGTGATTTACCAGACTGGTACATAACTACCAAGCAATGATATACAAACTGATACTGTTCAAAAGTTGGCTCTGCAGGGCTTTAATTTGTTGTCTTCTCTTTCACAAATCATAAGCATTGGAGTTCTGAAGCAGATCATGAAAAGTATTTCCAAGTCATTTTAATCGGGTCGGACCTGAATATGCTTCAGCTCCTACCAATTAACTTCCTGCAGGGTCTTTCTGTCATAAGGTCAAATCCCCTGGTACATTATAATTAATACCAATACAACAGAGGCCAAGCTATAATTTGGAGAAAGAAAATGTAATATGTTTTAAATGAAGGGAGGACAGTAATTAAAACAGATTTGTTCAACCAAAACAACAATCGGATTAGCATTAGAAAAAAATTCAAATAAAAAACTGCTGGAATGTATCAATATTAACCTCGCTAATAATTACTGTTATTTACCTCAAACTATAAAAAATATATCCAAAGAGATGCACATACAGGAAGTCCGTTTGGATGAGTGTGGGCCAGCCAGACTATTCTGGTCTGTGCTGACTCTAACATTTGCTAAAATAACTCATAGGATCAGCTATGCCAGGGATAAAACTAAACTCTGCTGTGGTGATAGCTGGCAACTCGCTGTCTTCTTTCAAACTATAAAAAAGAAATCCTTCTTCCAAAGATGAAAAACTTAGGCATGAAGTAGAGTGCTTTTTGTCCCTTCCACCTTCAGCACTTACTTCTCTGCATCAGGTACAACTAATGGCTTTTAAGATACTTCAGTCGTGGTTGTAAGCTTTAATGCATTTGAAGCAAAGTGTTGGCTCTCAATTGTTGAGCAGAGACCCTTACCAAAAAAAAAATAAAATAAAAAATACAGCTGGCAACTGTTGCCTGCGTAACAGTAATGCAGGTCTTTTTTACAAGTTCTATTTGAAAATAAAAAATACATAAATCTAACAAACAAACGCAAGTGGAGCACAGCCACATTATTTGAGGGCTGAAACTCAAGTCATAATTGAATATCAGCAGCTGGAGCAGGATGCATGTATGCTCTAAACTTTCTAAAATTCAAAACTTGTAAAACATTGACTATCATCAGATGACGATTTAGCCTTTGGGGGCAAGGACCAAAATGACCAACATTAGCCAACCAATGAGTTTTGCTTGGATTTTTCTTTTGCACAAAACTAATACAAGAAGCCAAGAATCAAACTCAAGTTTGTATGTCAAATTCAATCATTAGTTAAACGTATAATGAGGCAATGATTGAGAGTCACTTTTTATGTCTCTTTCCCACTCAAATTTGTTTTGGTTCTAGCATAAGTCCAGTATCTTTCATGTGTTCTCTCTGCATGCTCAAAGGCCATTGTGAGTGAAATTGCTGGTCTGCACCCTAATTAACTAATGAGGGCAAGAGGGCCAAACCGCTGCCCCCATTCCCTTTCTTTGTTTGACCCTAAGGTGGCCCTGCATCTTACCAAGCTGATAATCACTGCAGAGCTACAGAATACTCCCAGGCATACTAATGTCAAAGGAACTAATATACCAAGCACAGCAGCAGTCAGTTTAGATAATTTAAAATACATTAAAGTCTTGCTCCTTTTTGCAGAGATATTTCCACACTTCAGAGGAAACACAATCAAATGTGCAACAGAGATTTCATCCTTTCTGATCATATTCTATCATTTTTGAATCAGGAACTTACTACACAGTAGATATGCTGTTTGCACTAGTGGCGAAACCTAAATCAAACCAATGCAAAATTATTACGAAAGACTACGCTGGCTGATGATCAGCTATTCTGTCAGCTGGTTTCATTACTTAGAGTTCAAGGGCCTACATTGAATAACATGAAGATACATAACAATGCATACACTTGTGATAAAGATCAAAAGCTTGGGGTGCACCCTTTATCTACCACTGATGCCTTGAATGCAATATTAATGTATTAATTGCTACAACTGACAGATTGATCTTCAATTTGTAATCACCAATTTTCAGTTTTTTTCCAATAAAGCAGGTGTCATCACAAGCCCATAATGTTAAGTGATCTTGTGCTTCAGCTGTTCATACTGCATTTCCAAACACATTTGCAATCAATGAAAGAATCACACTTCTGACACCGTAGACTTGAAAACCCTGAGGGCCAGGGGCTGCAGGACAGTTGGTCTCTTTGCACAGTTGATAATCCAGATTTAGGCTTATAACCCAAAAGACCAGTCAATATTATGGATCTGACATTTGTTTTTTATTACATTGCTATGAATCCCTTAAAGCGGCAATCATCGATTTCTTTGCCATGAGGTCAGAATAATTCCACAAAAGCACTAAAAATGCCTATATGGAGCAGATTTTAGTATGGTTTCTGTCTACCTGAGAAATGTAGGTCCAATATTCACTCTGCTTTTAGCTCTGCACAACAATGAGCTCAAAGAAACATATCTAAAAAGCTCCTTAAACCTGAAAGGAAGTGCAGACGTGGGTGTCTCTTACTGGGTTACTAGAAGCTTAATAGCTTACCATTCTATATGTTAACCTTAGTGTCCTCTATATGAGCATAAGAGAACACACAAAGCTTTTTTGACTAAAAGCTTTCCTAGCACGCTGAGTGTATGATGGGGTGCCATTCTGTTATCCTTCATGGGCCAGCAGCCTCATCTGAATTGTTGACAGTGGCTAAATGACCCGAGAGGCATTTTTGGCAGCAAGTGGGTTAGATAAACTTGCTGAAATGGAGTCAGTCAAATCTTCCTCTCCAGGCACCTCTGAGAGCCCCTTGGCTCCAGGGTCGAATGGTTATGACATCTATGCTTCCAAAATACTATTCTCCAGGTACATGTCACACTTTGCACAAGAAGTGTAAAGATAATGTACAAATCTTGGTTCAGTTTCTAAAAAGCAATCTTCAAACCAGATATGGTGAAACCCATTCAAGTGGATCTGTCCTGACCACAATTTGGAGAATCCGAAGACTTCAGCTTGTAAGAGAAACTTTAATCCAAGAAAAGCTGATCCAGTCAAACAGCTGAACCCAATGAAGCTTAGTTAACACGGTACAGTGACCAAATAATTCTGTCTGCCGGAGAAAGACCGTATATGCCACAAATCATGGACGTGGAAGGGGGAAGAATGAATCCGGTTGGTCTCATTTTTCAGAAAGGGGGAGCTGACCTGACCTCTGTTAGAGATTTCCCCATTATTAGTCTAACACATTCATGAAGTGGATGGCCTTCTGTTACTAGAGTCTGCCCTTTTCAGTCGATGACTTCCTTTTTAATTCTCTATTTTTGCAGCCTGATAATGGGCCATGCAGGACGAGAGACATTTGAGTTGGGTGATGATGAGGTCAGTATTAATGGTGGCGTGTGGTGTAAAGGTGAGAGAAACAGGGCCAGATAGTCTCAGAGAAGAAAAAAAAAAGTTGTAAAGTTGCTATGTACGTGCTTGTTTTTCATTGCTAACGACTAAGATCTGGACATTTCCTATTGCACAGAACCCCACAGATTTTTACAAATTGTAATGGCCAAGCACAGCTTCCTTCTCGGATTCAATCAGCATTTCAAACAGATCCAATATTGTGCTCATTGACTGCTTTTGGAGAAAAAAAAATCGTCCAATCAGATCTTTGTAAGCAGGATCAAGAACTTCCTGCAAAGCTCTACAGGTTGCTCCTAGTGACCGCTACCATAAAACTAATTAAACAAAGGAAGAACAAAATAAGACAGAAAGAGTGTGTCCTTAGGAGCACAAAACAATGAGAAACAGCCTGTTGTTCAATCAATCATATTTCCTCTTTCCTAATTAAAATGCAGATAAGCTATTTCAGCTGTTAACTCCTCTTCCTAATCTTTAAAACAAACACGCCCAGAGCAAGACTCTGTAGGAGGAGGAGAACAAGAAGCAATATTTTCCTTGCAACATGGAGCAATGTGGTTCATAGGAAGTGATCTTAATTTAGAGAAACACTAGCAATAACAATACCCCTGGTGTGAGAAATAGTCGTAGCTATGTTCTCATTTGTTATGGGTAATTATACGGAGGTATTGCAATTAATTTGACAGTGATATATGGGAGTTTAAATATGCTAAACATAGCACTTTTAAACCAAACTGGCGGTTACTTGCATGTGTGTGTATGGAGTGGTATAACCTGTGGTGGAGGAGGGAGGATAAGTTGTGGCATGTATCCAAGGCACAGGCCTCTCAACCTATATAGCCCACTGAATCAAACTGAGCCTGTAGTGAGGATTGGATATGGCAGATTCCGTGAACAGAGACTAACCTTAAATCCAATTGAATCTTTTGCAATCGCTTTACAGCCTCTGGCCAGTTCTGTGCTTATTCCTCACACCATCCCTCATAGGACCAGAGACACTTCCTTCTCTCTGCAATCATCTCCACACAGATGTAAATGCATACCAAAGAAACTCTTATTCACATACCAGTGGATGATATAATAAGGAGCCAGAGTAGATATTAAGAAAAAGAAACCATAACCACTGGGATGTGGTTCAGGATTTATAATTGATGGGGATTCCACACTGCCTGCTTGAGATAGAATAAACCTCCTTTACATAATTGAGAGTAGCTTGCTAATGTATTCCTCTTGAGCCTTTCCATTTGACCATATGTTGCTTGCTGTGATGGAAGCTTCAGCTGACAGCTCTTCCACAAACAAAAGGAAATTCATCTGTAAATGTTCACACACATCACTAGGGTATATCCAAGAGTCGGCTACAGAACTTTCTTGTAACCTTTCCTGAACCCTTGGCTGTCTATCAGAAGGCAGAGTGATGATGCTGATCCCCTGAAAGGCGACCTGTTCTCGCAACTGAGACACTGTCTATCACTTACACACAGCTGTAACTTGGATATCCTTCAGTTGTAATAAGGGGACCTTAATCCAGCTCTCAACTTCGGCTGAGCTCCCACAGCGCATCTGTAATCTCAATCAAAGACAACAGCATAACTCCATGTGAGACAGTCGAGAGTGTCTGCTCCTGCATACTGATTCAGTAACAATCTAGAAATGAGTTATTAAGTAGAAAAAGAAATCGTATAAGGAGATGTGTCTGGGTTAATTTTAGAGTTTTCTCACTGCTGAAAAACAGTGATATTGGAGCAACAATCAATTCTATTTTAAAGAATAACTGTATAGAGTTTTAACACCAACTACCAAACTGATGTGGCAAAAATCACATTATGCCAGTAATAAGTCAAGCCTGAACACACATCATATCATATACATACTTTTTTCTAATGCAATTAATTCATGCAATTCCCATTAACATATCCATATGTTGGAAAATTTCCTAGCTGGACAATTAACTTTATGTTACACCTGAATATTTTTTTTTTACTGATTTAAGTTTTTCATTGTTGCTTTCAAGCTGTCCTTAAATGACCGACTAAACCTAAACTATTCACATTCAGGGAACCGTGACAAACACCCCACATAATTAAGACGCACAATGCTACAACACTGTATAATCCCTTATTCCTTTCACACAAAATGCAAATACATTTTTGCAAACATGTAAATGGCCTCCATCATTTGTACATTCATTTATGCAGGATGCCATTGTGCAAATCCTCACAAGCAAAATGCTAAATCCAACTACAATGTGAAAGAGAATGCAAATGTAATTTGTGAGATTAGTGATCATTTTATCATAGTTGAATGCAGACATGCAGTAAATCTTATAGGTGTGCAATCTGTTCTCAAAAACACAGTACACAATATGTATAACATGTTGTGGAGTTTGGTGAGAGGAGAGTATTGCAGTCATTAGTTTAGTACTGCAGAGAAATTACAAAGCAGATTTTCAAATATTTAAAACGGAAAGAGAGCAAAGCAACGAGTACTGATAGCATATCATCAAGCGCCACTTTACGTGGAGCACCATAAAACATTGCATGAACATAAAGTGAAGCTTAGTGTAGTGTCCATCATACACAATACTTGGAATCACTGTATCTCTCATTAGAGCAGTTTAGAGGTTTTGGATCTGCCTCCTAAATACAGTAGTATGATGAAGTTAAGCTTGTTACACCATTGACAACTGAAACAAATGGAACTGCATCAAAAGCATTAGCGCCATGTCAACTTCATTAGCCATGCAGCTGTACTTAACTTTTGTGTAATCAGTGTGGCCACAGCACTCCCCATCACTATTATCCCACGAGATTCTCCCAGAATGCCTCTGCCTTATAACAGATTCTGCTCGCACTGACAACATAATAGGAGAAGTGGAATATGTACTCACCATGAAACATATGCTAACTAATTTATGACCGTGCTTAAAATACATTAGGCGCATATGTCCTAGTTCTCAGTTTCCCTGCACTGTCACCTCATCAATTTGTCTGGTTTAAACATGATTATGAACACTGGAAATACATAACTCCTACAGTTGGCTGCAGAATCTGTTGTTTGAACTTTAGCTGATGGTTGCTAGGAATTAGACTTAACTTTTAAACAGCTTGGAAGAGAGGTCATACAGAATAGATGGTTTGTCTAGGTGTCTGGTGAGGAAAATGTGTGATCTGCAAGTTACCCTGCAAGTCTGAGATATGGAGGGAGAGGGAATCTGAATGCCCATTTTCAATCTAAAGAGATTTTGTTCCTGACAGACTCAATTTTAATTGGATTTATCTGTCCAATTCTTTCTGGAATAAATCTTCCTCTAAAGGACACCTGATCTGACACTTGTCATTGTCAACAAAGGCCAGAGAACCATCTATTAAATAGTTGATAGCTTTCGCCTTTGCCTGAAATGCAGTTTCTTGGGGCTTGGTTGTAATGCGGAAGGAAAAAGTGGTAGCATTTCTACACTTTTTGCAGTTTTCATTCTGATGACGGTAGCACTTTGCAGTATGTTCTCAAATATAATTAAAGAGAGGTGTTACTTCGTCATTGGACATGTTTGAATGAATCTACTGATCTAGTCTACTAATTAATTCAGTATTATTTTTATTATTATCACAACAGATTTTATTCATGCACCTCTGAGCACTCAACTGTGCAATCCTTCAAGGAAGCTTCAGGGTTTGATTACACACTAATCAATACCATACTAGCATTTTCTGCACGTAAATATGCATTCCATCCCAACAACTTCCAAGCAAGTGCGACTGACTATCTATCTATCTATCTATCTATCTATCTATCTATCTATCTATGCATCCATCCATCCATCCATCCATCCATATATATGTGTGTGTATGTGTGTGTGTGTGTGTGTGTGTGTGTGTTAAGGGTTTCTGGGCAGATTTATTGGACAACCGAACAAGATAACATTATCACTGGGAGCGTTATGACGTTTGCATGATCCTAACAGAGTAAAAGTTATGACTGTGAGATGGAGTGTGAGTTTATGACGCAAAGAGCATCAATATTTTTCAAAGGCCTAAGTAGTCCTCTGATGATGGCCAATTTTTTGATAAAGTATGACAGCCAACAGCTTGTATAAACATCAATATCGGTAATGTGATTTAAAATAAAACACTTGCATTAGTTTCAAAACTGTTGCGTCATGGAACTCTAAAATCCCATCAGTGACTGAAAGTATAAATGGATATTTGTCATTTTAACTGTACAAACGTACGATTTTATCGTGAGTGCCCAACAGCACGTCAGGCTTCAAGATGCCAGCGAGTTGAGCTAAGCCAGAGCACAAAAAGAAAATAAAGGCATTCACCTGAGTTAATTACTGTGTTTACTATTAATGGCTAAATTCTATAGACAAAGTCCAGAGCAGTGGCAGTGACTGAATGAGGAGCACAACAACAACAAAAACAGCAGGTCCTTGCCCAACCAGGCGCACTGATGTTTGACATGCTCCAGTGTCATGTCCTATATACAGTAAGACCTTTACACCTGCCCTCTGGACTGTATGTTACAGTGAACACACTGACTCAAAAGAAAACATTAATATCATTGAGGGGACTCAACCTGAACCGAGTCTATTCTTACTGCCAGAAGAATTCGCTGTCTATTGGCAATACACACATGTCACTGTGTGCATTTTCTCTGGATGCTATTTCCATATGAATGCGGCACAATGTAGCTGTTTTTGGAGCAGGGGATCAAGGGATCCTTTGGCTAATTTGCTGAAAGGGGAGATAAAGTCGTTATGGATAACAGTGGGTGATGATAGAAATATCAACGGTTATTGCTGCAACGTGAGGTGAAACAGAGAAGCATAACATCCTTGATATTGATGCTGAATAATCTCATTGTTTACAAGGCGAGGGAGGGTTTGAGATGTAACACCTGAACTCTAAAAAACACATTGGATGAGAAATACAAACACTGTGAAACAGTGTGAGATGGAGACGAAACAAGCAGACAGGGAGGGGGTTGGGGGTGGGGTGGCCCGGAGGGGGTGGGTCTGTAGACAGCAAATGAAATCAGATTCCTTTACCACCTCTCTATACCACCCTATCTCATTTTCGCTGCAAGTATCCCATGGTGAAATTCGTCCGGAATCCGCAATCTGTCACTGGATGGTGTCATCCTAATGACACACTTGGCATACTGATGTCTCCCATCTGCATCCCGCTGCATCCAACAGAGTGGAAGTGCCGCTAACGCATACATTATTTAACCTTCTGAATGGGGCGAAGGAGATTGGTAAAAATAACATCTCTCTGTGGTCCAGCTGGATGCTGAGACACTCTATTACAGCATTTTCACTCCTCAGATTGTTAAATAATGTATGTACATAAGGCAGCAGGGAGGGAAGACACAGCCAGAGCCAAGAAGGAGAACAGAGTAAAGAGTTAGATAGGAAAAGACAGAGAGGTAAGAGGGAGCGAATTGGTGACTGCAGCCCACTAGTGTGAAAAGAAAAAAAAAGAAAAGGAAACTTGCCCTTGAAAAATGAGGACAAGCAGAAAGAACTAGGCTGACTCTAGCTCCCAAGTGAAATAGTACATATGGTAGTTCTGACTTATATATAGGGATGGTGCTTTATATGGATTTTTTCAACCATCTTTTGCTGCTGGGTATCATTATTATCTGCTTTTGTCAAATTGAGAGGGCTACCAGTCATAAAGTGAGGCAAAACTTCATCAATAACTGTGACATAGGGCACAAATAATGTTTAATTCTATTATCAGTGTCTCTAGAGATTCTCAGTCTTCTAGGTCTGTTGAATTAAGAATATTTTATGACTTAAAGTGTCCAGCTGCCTAGCATTAGTCAAAAAATGAACAGGGGACTGTGTCAGTGACAGTGTTCTCCCGCTACTGCTGTCCAGTATCCGAGGAATTATGTTCACAGTGGAAGATTCTGCAGATCACGGTTTATGTGCAGTGCCAATAATCCCATCACAGGAAGTAGTGTGTCCTCTATGTAGAAAGCAAGGGCGTGAAGTTCGGGGGAGCGACATGCATGTACAGTGGCATATCCAATGTTCTTATTATAATGTGTGCAGTGTCACAGAGCTGGAACGGTTCACACAATCATTCCAGGATCTGATTTCAGAAAAAAAAAAATCAAGATGGATGCTGGTATGTTGATGCTTGAACCACTATACTGTTGGGTGGATGCATGGTATGTACTGCCCCTTTTTCTCTCTTGGATGTTTTTTTTCATGCAATACTGTTTTGGTTTGGTTTGTATCTGTTTGAATGTATTTGTTCTGATTTTGTGCTGCTGACTGTCTTGGCCAGGACTCCAAGAAAAATAGATTTTTTAACCTCAAGTGGAATCGTTAAATCAGATTAAATTGAAAAAGAACAATCCCAAACCATAAGAGTATTTAAACCAGAAATGATTTGCCATAATCATGGCCTTTACTTAACCTTAACCATAGTGTCCATGTGTAAATATTGTAGAAAAGGGAGAATAGATACATTTAATCAAATGTTACAAAAAGTCACTGAACATTAATCAGTATCAACATTTTGTCTGGACACAGGGTTGAACACAACAAAACAACTCTGCCTCATAAAAAGTAAGCTAATTTGTCACTAATTAGCTTTGGGAGTTTTTCCCCTAACTGGCCACTAAACCATGATTAACATTTTTAGGGCCATGTTCAGGAAAATATCCCAGTCTTGGTTAAATATTAGATTAAAAAAAGTTAATGCATCATATCTAATCAAACGCTAATACTCAACTCTAGCTTTCAGGAGTGGACATATAATTACTAGGTATCATGTAAAAAGTCCTTCAGATTAAAAGGACACAATAGATCGTTTGTTTGTGCTCTCTAGAACAATTTGACACCACTATTAGTAGTATGACATCATTTATCTGTGCCTCCCAAAGCTGCTACAAATCAGTTAAAAAAATGATATGATGTTTTATGATGTGGCAAGGCTATGGTTAAGGATTGGTTAGGTCTAAGGAAACATTGAGGTTTGGATTAAAACTGCCACTTTGCTAAGGTCTGGAGCTTTATTGGCATGGTGACAAACACATACTTAATGTTATGGAACAATCAAGGTCCTGCTTGCAATTTATCTGACTTGTCCCTTTGCTTTCATCATAATTAATACAGCTGCTAAATGGCTTTGTCTCTTCAAGGTAAACACATGCTGATGCTGCTGGTCTTCCTAGGAGGACAGTCTCTAATCAAGAAACACCAGTACATCAGTATTATAACACATGCAAACTTAAAATAAGTAGCAGAGCCAGAGCCTGGGATATCAATGTTTATATGCACATACACCTACAAGCATAGACAGTCCATAACCAATATCTTAGAATGCAGAAAATGAATCCCTGAAGCAACATTTTAAATAGGAATGCCATTCTTTGACCCTGAAGCTAACTGTTCTGCTGCTGACTGCCTCATCTCCTCAATCTGCTGTTTGCAGCCTAGAGTGCCAACCCTGGCTGTCTCCCCTGACCAGTGTTATCAACAAAGCAGCAAGCAACACACTATCTGGCTGCTTATCCTCATTGGGAGATTCCGATAACAGTAACAGTTAGTATGCAGCAGGCCTTCAGGGGATAGCTAGACTTTTTGAAATTCATTTTCACAACTATTTTTAATTACAATATTCTCTGGCATTCTCAGAAATATACCAAAGCGGAGATTCTTAAATTTAGAACATGTTGGTGAAAAAGAATCTTCTATTTTTTTTTGCACTTAAGCAGTATAATATCTTATAAACGGCAGTACAAGGATATAAAGTTGCATGGCTTTTTAATACCCTTTCATCAGTAAACCAAGGCATTTTCATTCCTTCTTCCTGGTTTGTTAATGTTGTTTTTCGACTCGGATCATTTCTAAAGGGGTAAACAGTCTGTCTTCCAAACAAGCTGGCATCACAGTACACCATCTACTGCATTAATTGTGAGAAATCGTCCTATTCTGTGAAGCCATTGTAAAATGCTTAGACAAAAAGAGTGCACCTTCCGCATTGGTCAACGTCATGTAAGTCATATTTTAATGTCCTTTATAATAAGTGGTATTATAACAAATTGTGATACTAAACAACTTTCATAACGATATTGCAAACAGCTCAAGGCCTGTTTACCGTGAGCAGCATATGTGAATTTAATCAAAACCACAATAACCTTAAGTAATATTATATTATGAAGGTCATTGATTTGATAGGCAAAAATGTAAAATCCACTGGGAATTTATGTTCTTGTTAATACTCTGGAAAGCAAGCCTGTCTGAAGTCCCATGGATCAGTTTAATTGGATATCAACATGGAAAGATTTGCTCTAATCCAATCCAAGGATCATTTGCTAAACTATGGTAAACAAGACTCAATCTGGTGCAGTGTTTTTTTTGTTTTGTTCATTTGCAAAAACACAATATTAACTTTGCTATAAAAGTAAATAAATGATGTTGTTTAAATGTAGGAAGTGCATATTGCATCAACTGATCTAATGCATTTGGACTGTTTCATAGTTTGGTTTATCTTTGTATTACCACAGACCACGACAAGAGGAAATTTAAGATTCTGGTTCATATATATGATAGTACCATAGCCCACATCAAATATGACTCAAAGGGGCCTCCTTAGTGCTGAAAAGGGTTTCTAAAAGCAGGAGACAAGTGGATACTTAGATTACTTCAGTTTTGCACTGCTTGCAAAATCTAAAAATGTCATGTGAAGAAAAGCAGTCAGAAACAAAAGAAACAGTGTTTGGAACTCCCCAAACACTTCAAATCTCTCATCTTGTGTGCTGCATATCTGTGGTTGGCTGTGGGTGGTGTGTTGCAGAATGGGCTCTGTTTCTGTATTTTCTCTGGGTTTATATTTGTGTGTATGTTTATTCACGTGTTTGTACACACTCCACACTGTGTATGCGTTTAGTTGAAGGATTTATACTTTGGCGAGCTGCTTTGCCTGTGGCAGTGGTGACCACTATGTGGCCCTCAGCTTTGTCATGGTAAACAGACACCTTTGCTAGTCGGCTTTGCCCGGAGTATCTATTGTCTTCCTCTGGCCGCATAAACAAAAGCAGACTCCCATGGGTCCAGATGTACATAGTAAAAGCAGCCAAGATTTGAGAAGGGGTCTACATAAGCACAAGCTGGAGCTCAGTTTACAGAGCATCCACATCTCATGTCCTTCTGCTCTCTCTGCCTTTGCCCTCTTTTGTAGACAAGGGGCCAGTAACAACCATTTTCACCAAAGTACATATGTCCAGGTTGGTAGAGAAAACACTTGGCCATAGATAGGAGGTGGCTTTTTGGACACAAAACTTAACAGACAGGTAGTGTGTAAAAGTGTTTCTTCAAGCATTTTATTGTTGTCAGGGTAGAGGAAAGCATTTAAAAGGACAAGACAACAACAGTTTAAACTGACAGTTACACTTATGGATTCTTTTAGGTGGGTTAACAGCCCTAACAGACAGGCCAATCCATGGCTATCCAGATTGAGTCCAGAAAAACTGGTCCATGGTACAAATGTGGATTTAAATACCTCCTAGCAGAGTACAAATTGAAAGAAGTGGGTCAGTGCCTTCCTAAATGACCCATATGACCATTTCATATGAACATTTTCTGTGTTAGGGTTAAGAAAAGTGGAAGTATTGCCACACAGCCACAAGAGGCTGTTTGTCGGAAAAATGTGAAAATAATTAGATCTTTTTGAAAAAATGGCAAAAGTTGACCAAACTTTGAGAGATATCTTTTAAGCCAAAATGAATAAGAACATTTTATGACAACTGAGCATTCTAGAGCCACTAGGCACAAATACCTATTGTACCCACATGAAATAAACTGACCACATATACACCAGAGGATGGACCCCAGTGATTCTGAAAGCCACAAGAATTTTCCTTTAGTGCTACAGGGCAATAACAAAACATTCAATGTGTCTCCATTCCTAAAAATGCAAAATAGGTCAGTGTCTGCCAAAATGATATATTTGATCTAATCTGCCATCTCTGTGGATGAGGATTTGATATAGTTTAGGTGACTAAAACTACTTGGTTAGAAAAAGACCAATCCTTGAAAAAGACAAATCTACAAACTCATGCTTTATTTGCAGATGCATGTGGCCAACCTTCCATTTTCAACCATCCTGGATCTAGTCAGGCCATTCACAGCAGTTTATCTAATATGGAGCAGGTTTGATATGATGACTGTACAGAGTGTGTGGCCAGTATAAAAATCTTTAAACAACCAAGATGGCTGCTACTGGTGTGAAGCTGTTTCCGTTGAATCTGCTGTTACACCAGAATTAAACAAACTAGAAGTTATATTTAACAAACAACTGCACTTCAAGTTGTTGATAAGAAAGAAGTCTTTATCATAGCTCTGATGAGATTTGGTAAGTTTAATTTACCAACTACATTACATCACACTTTTTGTTGCTTTCAGTGGGTCTATCGAATTGTGTCCAGAGGCCCTTTGGTCTATACCCGTGTGTACCCCTAAGTGCTTACTTCTCTTTATGGAAAATAATCTGACACTATCACTCATTGTGTTAGCAGACCAATACACAAGTTACTATTCTAACACAAGTAACACTTTCATCCTGTGAAGAAACAGGAAAATTCACAGCTTTCCTCTGGTTTAGTTTAGGTTTTCTACTTGCTCCTTCTTCTATGAGGGCAGCTATATTTACCCCCCACTCTCTGCTTATGTGGAGTACGCCCCAATTCCCAAAGCCATTTATTTTGACTGCAACCGCTGTCAAGAATTAATCTGAGTTATAGTGGTTCCTATGGCAACCCCCTACATCAATTATGTACATATGCACTTGAAACAAAAAGGAAATTAATTTTTGTCCTCCTAAAACAGTCTCTCCTTCCAGACATGAACATACCCTGCCATATAAACCCACTTTTGACAGGGTTTACATTTCAAAGAGGGGGGATAAGAAGGAACTTAAAACCATCAAAACACACTTTGATAGACTTAAGCAGTTTGGTTTGTTACTTATGAGACTGAGTTCTTTGTTGCATGGTTTTCTTTGGTCTTGTCCCCAAAAAACCTAGATGCCCAGGCCAAAGTTTCCTCTTTGATCAGCATTTAAACAAAAAAAAAAAAGAAAAAAGAAAAACATGGCTTCTGTTCATTTGCTTTAAGTTATTTGGGCTTGTATTAGCTCGAGGAGAACCGTTATGAGGATGGATACAGAATATAAACCATGGTCGCTCTGACTTGTGGCTCTTCCGACAATAAAGCTAATCCATTTAAGGGGTCATAAATTCTCATAAACTCAAAAAGAAGAGTTACTGCTAATATGTGGTGAGTGCAAAAGCAGCTACGACATCCTGTGCATTTCTATGAGATTTTGAAATGGAGGGCATGGCGGGAGGGAACACAAACACTAGTTACGCAGAAGTTATTCTAGACTGAGTCAACAGTACAGATCTTAACAGATTGAGATTATTTTTGTCCAAGTCAGCTCATATGACCAGGAAGTGAATTCCATTCTGAATGTGTGGTCAAAGCATTGCAAAGTACGTCCCAATTCCCGGCATGGGTGATCCAGTTGATTTGGTAAGACATATCTGTTACAACAAAGTCAGAAGAGCCAAGAAACACGAGCAGTCAGAAGATCCGGTTGTAAACAAACCCCATTATAGTCAATTATATTCGGATGGGAAAATGAAGATGAAATATGTAAAGTTATAAACCAAACTGTCCAATGTAAACATGCATCACTGCTTACAGACCTACCGTTCTGTTTTTACAACATTAAAGGGTGGTTACCAACATTTTGGGTGGGCCCTTTTAGGTGTAGGTGTTAGTACAGTAATACAATGAAAAATATCAGGCATAAACATGAGACCTTGTCCCTTTGGTAAACTTCCGTCTTTCTTTATCTTTAGGGTAGAGAAACATTTTCATTTTTTAGACAGTCACATTGAAATATATTCCATGTGCTGCTGAATTCAGGTCATGTAATATAAAAGTAAAATGTTGGCTACACAACTTAGGTGATGTCCAAAAATGACACTAGAGAGGGTTACCTACCTACTTACCAATGATCCAAGCCATCACCATGCAGAATATGCACCTAGAAATACCCACCATTCATTCTTATATGAAGCAACAAGAAGTGACTTCTTCCCCACAAATAAACACAGCCCTGGTGAACAATAATTAACACATGTGTCTTTTATATATTCTAACAATACACCCACCCTTCCAATTAGTGAGTCTTCTGAGAACTGTTGTTTATACAATATGTTATGCTTGAGTGTATTATGAGCGTGCACCGAGTGAACATGAAAATGCACTTAGCGTGAGTTAGGACATGACACATTGTTGTACTGTATTTCTGCCCTGATGAGGAGAGAGAGGTACGCACTGTAGATTTGTTCGACATGGCAATGTGGTCTTTCTATAATTAAATCTACCGCATCATATGTCTTTTGGATACATTCTGTGTTAGAGAGGTGTTTTTGTTGTTGTTGTTGTTGTTGTTGTTTTTTCTAAGCTGGATGATGATGTGTCAGCCAAATGGCCCACAAATAATGGATTTCTAATCCCGACCATATTTTCTGTCATGCCACCATATCTGTCCATCTCACACAGAAACACACACTTGAGTGCTAAAAAATGACTATGTCATGTTCGAGTCATTTGAGTGCATTAAGCTTCTAAAAAGTGTCATTACACCCATGTGACAAATTCATCAGCAGTAGGCCGGTGACATTTTCTCAAAGACCCAGGTTGTTTCTTATAAAGCATATATAGTCACTGTGAAAGGTCACACCTCATGTGGCGATCATGTAGGTGTTTAAAGGTCAGAGGTTGTCATTTACTTTCACTCTTTGTAATACCTTCATTAAAAAAAAGACAAAATCCATGATACAATAGAAGAGCAAAGTAGTACATTTGCTTTCTATAATAAATGGTACAATGGGTCTAAAAGCAGATGAGACATCCATGAATTACAGCCTTGTCTTTGTTTTGTGCTTTAATGTTTTGTATTATACCGGTCAGTTCAGCCTCACACTTTTGATTTATTTCATGAACTTTCCAATAACTCAAGATGTAGCACTTCAAAGCTATAAGCTGTTTGTTTTTAGATGTGTATCTGTAAATAGAAACCCATCAACAATGTGTCTCGGTGAGCGTCTGATCGGCTTGTAGGCCTGCAGACAGTGGTTGATGAAAGACAAACTTAACATCACTAGTGCAACTCAATTCCAGTCATCACAACACAGCCAACCAGATGTCAAGCATGATGTCTCTGCAAGGAATCTAGTACATCTTGTGTACATGCCAACCACAGCTTGCAGTCATACTGTTCAGACTGCTGTTTTGAAGGCAATGAAATATTTGCTTAAATTTATAAGTAGCTTCCATATTTAGTCCGTTAAGCATATGTGCAAAAGATCCTTTTGGACCCATCACACTGCTTAAGTTATGTTAAGGATAAGTCACATCAGCATTTAGAAAAGTGAATTTATTTGTCTGAAGTCAGTTTGTTTTAATGGAGTCATAGAATTGCTGGTGAAGCCCTAGTAAGTGTATTCAGTAATCAAACCATAACAAAAATAAATAAATATATAATAAATAAATACAAAACAAAAGCTGACATTAATATTTGTATGAGGCTAGATGCTAAACCTCCTCACATCACCTCCATATACCGCAGTTCCCACAGAGGTACCATAAAGGGAAGTTCAGATCAGAAGAAGGGGGTATAAGCTACTGAGTTCCTAAGGGATGCAAGTTTCACTCTTTTCTGGCCGGAAACTCACTGTTGCTTTAATTATCCTTTTCACTATTCATAGAGTGTTAGTTCCTTCACCTACATGTATTACACATGCTGCGAAATCAGTAACCAAGCTTGATGTAGATGAGGCGCACTGAGGGAAACATCTTTTGTACATGAAAGTACATAGCAACTCCTCATCAGAAAATGGCTCCTGGAATGCACAGAACATCACAGGCTAATATCCAACGGTCGATATGAGGTCGGGTAGAATTTTTCCTTTTGGTGCATTTTAAACCCACTCAAATCACTAAAAAGCTGCTCAGTGGATACCTGATGAATAGGTGCCAAATGGGTCTCCTCACTAAACAGCTCTGGCCTTCAGACTCTGCCTTTTATGTAGCAAGCCAGCCAGTTAACCCTGCTGCCTTCATACACTGGCCTCCTCACTCTGATTTATTGCTCAAACCTACCCAGAATGCCAACAGAGACCACATTCCACGGGCATTGCGTGTTTAAGCAATCTTAGGTCTTGCTTTTTCCTAAATTCGGGCTGACCAGACAGAAATGCAGTATGATGGTCTGGGTCAGTATTAGCATCAGAGAAAAAGACATGCAGACTATCTGCCATAAAATTATTTCTCTTCATTCATCATCCATTTTCTTTTTTATTTTAGCCCTAATGATATCTTTAATGCTGCCTTCATATTCCTACCTCTGCTCTTTCAGAAGTGCTTGGTAGAGATATTAGGGTGAAGCTGTTTTCTGATTGTTATACTTAATGCAATTTAAACGAGACTCAAGGGTACCCTAATACAAAGTGGAGAAAGTTTGTTTGGCAGAAAGAAACAGTTTAACATTTCTTTTTTTATTTGCTACTGGTAATGAATTAAAGACAGTGACCACTTAACATACTTAAAGTGTTTTCTGAATATATAAACAGGAAGGCATAATATCACATGATTCATAGTCAAGAAACTGTGTTCAAAAGAGACTATGGTCTTGATTTTCAAGGCAGCAAAGACTACATGTTGTTACTGTATTTTCTTGACCTTCAAATGTGCACTGTCTATCTCTTGGGTATATTCATGCCGGTTGCAGAATGGATGATGCCAAGGTTGGTGGAGAATAAGGAGTTGATAAAATTAGGTTCTTTGACCTTACAATAAGAATACATGTTCAAGGACCAGGCTTGTTTCGGGAAAGCTCATGAAGTGTCCAAATGTTGACTGAAAAGGATTTTCCTCAATAATTTCACAGAAAATTCAATGGCAATCTGGCAAGGAGCTGTTAAGATAACATGGACAGACAGAAAGTCAATAAGCGATTGTGCCCTCATTGCTCTGTTCTGTAAAATTTGGTCAAATCCGATATCAATAATATGATTACATATGATGTGTTCTCACAGGCTAATAGAAATGCCTGCACAGGCAATGTAATGTGTCTGTCACTTTCTATCCAACCATGCTAAAGCTAAAGTCCTATAATGCATTAAAGCTGTTAAAAACTAGCGCCTTACTTTACTTATCATCGCTCCCTATCTGCTAGTGGGCCATCTAATCTCACTGTCTCTTTGAGAGCGTCCTGCTGTAAATCCACTGCTGGGGTGCAGATATCATCTCATGTCAAGAACAATCCACCTCATTCATCTCACTAGGGTACACAGCGCGCCTCACTCATATCTGCCTTCATAGACATTTCACATATATGAGCTGCATTTTTTTATAGATAGTATAGCCTGAAGAAATAAATACAAAAGAGAGAAAAGATCCGTCATTTGTTAGAGTGTTATATTTTGCTTTGGACGGCACTGGGATATGTCATATCAATTGCATCTATTGTCTCAACATGCTCATTTTTGGCTGCTGTGTCTATTCCGGGATTCTTTGTGAGTTATTTTAAACAGATGGTGCACAGGATGATCTTCGTCATTTTGATACATGATGACATTAAATGACGAAAAAGAAGAAATGGAGTCTAGACATTTTAGTTGGAAAAATGTGTACTATGTAGGGACTGGAATTCCCCAAAGCCACTTGCCTATAGAGGAAAGCCTTTCCATCCATCTACTGTATGCATCCATCCATCCATGCTCTATGCTCACTTATCTGTTGCAGGGCAGCAGAGGGCTTGAGCCTATAAGCTCACAGTTTCTATGCATTTACTAATAAGTCCTTATACTTGAGGTAATATGAATGCCTTCCAAAATAATTTATATTAAATTAAACATATAACATAAACAAACATTAACAAATATTAAAACGAACAACCAGTTGGTCCACACATTTTTTCTCCTCGTCATAGACTGAAGAAAATCCCTACATTGACGTTTTTAACGATGGTAAGGGAGAGCACTGTCTGACACATCATTACAAATTCTCCCATGGGTGTTCAACTGCGTTGACATCTTGTGACTATGAAGGCTATAGCAGATGATTCCCACCGGATTCAAACACATCAAGCCATTACTGAGCACTCCTGTCCTGCATGGAAGCAAGCACATTTGTTATGCTTTCTCCGGCTTTATTTGTCACCCTTGCATATGTTGTTTGAAGGAATAAAGAACATGAAAGAAAGACAAATGACACAAACATAATACAGGCAGAAAATAAAGACTCCAGCTTGATTATGACCAGGGTGGTATTTACCAGAAACAGTACTGTACAACCATTACAATATAAAGCTGCTATCCATAATTATGATGTCACCTTCTGCTAATTCCCTGTATGCTTCGGCAGCGTTTTCAGAAAAGGAATTGTCTCAGCCAGTACACCTCTTTCCAGACATACTGTCTGTTTGCTAAGGTGATTAACACCACATGTTCTTCAGGATAATCCTGGCAAGTAGAAATGTCATCACTGGTAACACAGCAGAGAATGGGTAGTAGCGACAGAAGAAAGTACAATGTTAACAGACTGAATGCAACAGTGCCATGCATGCAAACCTCAAAGATAGGCGACTTTTTGTAACTGTTGTTTTCCTGGCCACCGGTATTGAGTGGTTATTGTCTATACGTGCGTGAGTGTGTGTATGCATGTATGTGCACAAGCCCCGAGCTACAGGCTGTTAACCTACTTGCAGTTGTAAAAATCAACATAGTGTTTTTTTTTTGTTTTGTTTGTTTTTTTGTTTTTTTTTTTGTCTTTCCGTGTCTTTCTCACACAAATACTTTCAAACACCCACACATGCACTCATACACACACATTACAGCTACCAGGCCCCACCATAGCCCAGTTGCCACTGCCTGCACTACGGTTGCCATGGAAACACCTGCATCTCTGGTAATCCTATGAATAGGAAGGGGGGCTTAACATGGTGCCAGGTGGAAACTGACGCATGTCGCTCTGAATGATGCACTTGACTCTGATTCTAAACAACTGGTCTTAAAGTTGCATTATAATTTTGTGTAAATATAAGGTGTGCTTGAGTGTTTTTGTGATGTGCAAAACCAAAGAGGATGTTGATGATATTTATAGGCAATGCTGCAAGATATATGCATAAGCAAAGGTTCTCTCACGCAGGTTTAGTATGTGTAAAGATGGAGTGTGAAGAGGTCGCTGTGCATACCGTAAGTGCAAGTGAAGTGTGTGTTGCATCAGGAGTCAATACTCTCAAGCTGTTCTAAGAAACTAAGAAATATATACTTTTTTTTGCCAGACTAATGACTCTGAAAATCAAAATTCTCTTGGTTTTATAAAATATAAAGTTTAAGGTTGTGTTACACACTACCAAAGCCATCACCAACACTACCAGAAATTTAGATTGGTAAGCATGGAGATCATTTCCATGATCAAGTTTTTGGTATCAGGAGACAAGCACTAGACTAGCTGGACTAGCTTCCCCCGTTTCCAGTCTTTGTGCTAAGCTAAGTTAGCAGTTGTTCATATTTAGTGTCCAAACAAGGCATCACTTCAGTCCAAACGGTTAAAGGTGCAGAAGCCTTAAACATTTTGGAAAATCTAAAAAACTGCCAACATACAATGAAGATGAGCAACACATCCTCCGTCACTCAGGGTGCCTGCAGCTACAACCCTGTCTACAAGTTCAATTTAGTGTGCCCAACTCACATCACGTCTGGCACAACAAGACTCAGTAGCTGCTACCTACACAGTGCACAACATGGCACTTTGTTGATAATAATTACTGTTCCTGAATTTCAGTGTCAGACTGCACCAGTAACACGACACATGATAAGACCCTATTCTTCAGGGTGGCTCTAAATGGATGATTCGTTCATTTATCCTTCCAGAATGGATGGACCATCTATAAATATATGAGTGAATATTGATGGATGCTACAGTGACCTTTTGTAATTGCAATTACTGCATAGCAGATGTAAAAGGATCCCTCTATCTTCTGCTGGGAAAACATACTAAGATGTAACATTGACTCAGGCAATCAGGAATGGGTCCAGTGTGGATTAGAATGTGAGAGCAGGAAAAAAATAAAATAATAATAAAAAAATAAAAACGCATCCATAAATGACTTGAGGCTTAGATTATTATTATGTATGCAACCCAATCACTTAGGCATACTTTATATAATTTTCCAATTTGCCTTCAGGGCCCTTGGTCTAACATTCACCATAAACTATGGCCATCTTTTAGGATTTTGAAATCCTTTTCTCACTAACTGTGAATGAGTATGACTTCAAGTTTTTGGCAAGTACATGATTTGTAAGTGAGTTTATTTAGCTTACAAACAGTTCAGGAACATGGAAGAACCCTCTGCATGAGAGTGTTCTCATTTTAGCTTTGACTGATAAGATGAGCTCATTTGAATTATACATTCTAAAAAATCTTAACTAAACATTAGAATTTATACCATTTTGAATTTCATTTTTATATGAATATTTTGTTTTAAAGTAAAGCACAAAAAAAGAAGACATTTTGATTGCACAACACATTTCAAATTCATATTCATGTCTGTAAAACACTACATTTATGGGACTGAATGGAATAGCAGATATAAACACATTCAACCATAAAATGCACGCACAAAGGCTCAGATTGTTGCCATCAGCCCAATAAGTTTACAAAACCACACTGTTTAAAAGTTGTGTGATTATCTTTCTTCTCACCCCTAAAATTGTTGACTTGATAACACCCAGAATCATTCGCTCAGTACCAGCAGAACACACTAAACAAACAGAGCTGTTTCCAAGGGAGAACAGACTTGCAAATTAAAAGCACCCCACTATAATTTACTGCTGTAATGTAGCCTCCATCTGCCTTTGGAACAGGTCAATGGGTTTGTCAAAGAAATGAAAAGCGGCTGCTATTAATGCACTGCTGCAGCTGGACTGTATCTCTGCTCGCCTCTGTATAACCTTGTTTGGCTGCGTCTGATAGCCTCAGTGCAGTGTCCACTGTGGACCGTCCCTGTCTTTCTGCCTAATGTGTGTTTTATCCTTCAAGTTAATGTAAAAGAGAAATTAACCAGAATTAAAAAGGCTACAAGGTGTGATTTCTTTCTTGGGTCCGGAGTGATAGCAATCAGACTACAGATGTAAAAGTGACTTTGGAACTTGAGAGTTTGGAAAAAGGGGAGGAAGCCTCAGGGGCTGCACAGAGGTGGTAAAGGATGGTTCAGGATGGTAAAGACGAGGAAAGAGCACTGAGAAGGAAGAGAAAGAAGTGTGATGAAGATGAGATATAAGTATAAGCATAGGATGTTCTTAATTGGATTCTGCAGTTTGGCTAAATGTGAGAAGCTGGTCAGGTGTCAGCTGGTGATGACAGCCACTTATCTTGTTTGAGGCCGGGCTGTAGACAACACAGTGTTTGCTATCAGCAGCACTCCCTAATTCCCATCACAGGCTGCACTCACTGCTTGCTACCATGACACCAATCAACGACCCTGCTGAGCATCTGCTGATGATCAGACAAGTAGAAATGAGTCGAAGACCCATGATAAAAAGGGACGTTTATTTATGGAAATTGGGCTTTTTGTTGCATCACTCTGATGAGGTCAAACACGACCATTCCAGACTCCACTGACCAATTTAAGACGGAGGTTGCTATCAAAATCAACTAAATGTTGCCGAATTGTGCTGCGTCACAATGACACTGTGTTTTAGCTGCTCCACAGTGAGTGCCGCTATTTTGAAGGAGAAATGCAGGGGGGGAAACATCTGGGCCAGATCCATCAATGTGCCAAAGAAAAGCATGGGTATTTTTACTTGCGACCAGCAGCATAAGTCACAATGTCAGTCGGTCAGTGACCTACCAAAACTTTCTAAGTTCTATAGCATGAGCTTGTAATGCTGTGAAATTTCAGACTTATTTCAGCAGCACAATACAAAGCATATACAATAATATAATAAACTGCAGCAATGGATATGTGATGTTGCATGTACTCTTCTGAAGAGACATGTTGAAAGCTTTTCTATCTGGGTCAGTTAATGGAACCAAAAAGGCCTAATTTGGTCAAAATGCCCAGGTGAAGCCAGGATAAACAAGCAGTAACCATGACTGATTACTGTTCCAGACACATAGATAGATGAATAGATGTATACTTTGTTGAAATCTGTGTGAGACTGCTTAATGTGGGCACACAACACCAGCAAACAGAAGAATAAACACAAAAATACAACACAAATAATACAAAAATACATGCTGTGAGGCATAAATCAGCTGTGGTTATGTACTACAGTACAACCTTTGTGAACTCTTTAAAAATGAAATTCTATATATTTGTGGAGCTGTCATAAAGTAGAGAAATAGCAACTTAAAGTTGCATTCAGACCGACATTAGCACTGCATCATAAAAATGCAGCCTTCACATTCTTTATCCTTTATTCTTTATTCATTTATCAAGACCACAAAGTAGGGACATGAAGCAATGGGCTCTAGCATAAAAATGCAGGGTCACTCTACAACAAAGAAACAAATAAAAGGACAACAACCGGGCTCCACTTTTGTAGCAACTGTGGTACTGCATTACTACTGAAGTTGGTGGTTGTCACTTGTCTAATACAGGCACAAACAGCACATAGTTACTGTAAGGTCTTTTTAAATGTACCTCAAAGCCTGTGTGGCTTGTGGGTATGATGCTTTAGCTGATTCAGCAGATGAAACGGCCAAGAGAAAACAACTGAGGGCAATAACTGCACTGTGTGATTTCTAACTTTGGACATTCCAATGCAACACAATGCAGCAGTGAGGCAGCTTTGATCGATTTTAGAGGAATCATTCTGTCCACGCCTGATGCCTCATGGTGGGCTGTGGATCTGGCAGGTTAATTTTGCCACAGCTCTTTTCAGGAAGTGTTTTCCTACTTAATAAGTAATCCCTGCACTCCCGTCCTCTGGGGGTCTGTCCCAGGCTGGTGTCTGATGTAGAGTTCAATGCTGGTGTGAAGTAGCAGCCTCTGACTGCAGGCTGTTACCTTCACTGATATCATGCCAGAATAACCTAAAATCTGACATGAGTTTTATGATTGTGCAAAGGAAGAATGCAGCGTCCTGGGCCAGCATTGGTAATAGCTACCACATTGCTGGCCCTTCAAAATCAATACAAACCTTTGTCAAGAGAGGCTTTTGGATATTTTGCTGGGCCAAAGGCTTTTTTTGTCCCCATTGCCAGTGCCCTCCCACTCCCCACTTTAAACAGCCTTAGGTGAGTTTGTGTGCATTTCCCTGTATTTGAGATAAACTGATGCCAGCAAAAACAAAGTGGAGATTAGACCCGGAATTTGCAATGGCCGGCTCTTGGGAGATCTTGGGGAAAGGCAGATTCCTTTTTTCCTGGTATGTGCTCCTGGTTCCTTTTCTTGCATCAGTCTAATTTAATCTGCTTTGTTTCATAATAACGTTGAATCCAACAGGAGCGGAAATGCACTTTAAATTGGAATGAACTATGAAATGAACTCTTTTGTGGTTACTTTGTGCTGTTTCCAAGTGTTTGCTTGGAGTCAAGGGAACGCTGTTGTACTTGGCAGATGTAATACTTCAGTTATTTTGTTTATGACTTCCTGTCACCCTCCACCACAGTTATGCCGGAGATTTGTGGTAGGTCGGCGCTACAGTGTGCTATCTCAGAGGCATATCGGACTGATCTTACTGTCCACATATGTCGCCCCCACTTTCGTCTTTCAGTTTTAGCATTTCCACTTCAGTTCACATCAACTTCCATGTCTTGTTCCATGATCTTTGACAGATGTAAAGCTCTATGTCAAATGAATGCGGTGTGACTGTGACAGTGAATATGATTAACCGTTCTGTCAGAACACTCCTGGGACTCATTTGTTGCACTAAGTCTGATGTAGCTGATGCTGTAACATAGATTTTTGTTTAATTGAATGCCGTACCCACAAGTAAGTTATTATCTTCAAAAAAGAGCCAATATCAAAAGGCCCAGATGAGGAACACCATTCACACATGCATTTAATTTCAACCAAACAGCAGCATCATAAGGAAGATAGGGTCTGATAAATGAATCTGCAGTTTTCTGAGCTTGAAAAATGCCAATGCAACAGAACACAAGCAGAAGAGCAGCTTTGATTGTTTTCAAAGGCAGCAAGGCTGATGGCTGATTCCTAATGGCTGTGGAGAAGCTTGGAGGTTCAGGAGATTAACTTCAAACCATCCCAGAATTCATTTAACAATGTTTCCCTTCTTAATAAGGGGGCTGGCTCAAAACGAGCACTTTTTCAGCTCTATTCTGGGGTTTCATGTAGTGTGTAGTGGCTACTCATCTCAAGTAAAAGGCACATTGCCCAGAATTATTCCCTGGCTCTCTGGTTTCTTGCTTTTTGAGTGAGGTTCATCTTGTTCCATCACATTTGATGTGTCTCCACTTTTACAAATTAATGTAAATGTAGTATTATGAGAGCCAAGGCTATATTCTCCTGTCAATATCACATACAGCAGCACCACAAATGTTCATAGAAGACAAGGCTCTTACCTTTAAGTAGAAATCACCAGGCAACAGCAATGGGGAAGCAAGGATAGGGAGAGAGAAAGAGAGAAAAAAAAGAGACACTGTAATTTTATCACAGAAAATTTTTCATCTTTTCAGTGAATGCAGAACTCTGTGTCTGCAATTGTTTTCAGAGATGAATGGTTCTGATTTGAGGTGCAGTTGCCAAGAAGCCCACATACCTATAGTATATATGAGACAGCACTAGAAAACACACAAAATATATTCATAGAAGGGAACCATTTTCACAAAGCCACAGCAGGGCAAAGGTCCCAACTCGAAGCATCATGGTTTTATTTAAGATTGTAAAAAAAAGACACCCTCCTCAATGATGAAAAAAAAAAAAAAAAAAAAAAACCCAGGCACGGTGTGGGCTTCAAGCATAGCTGAGACATTCGAATGTCGCAACCGCGTCGGACATTACCTTTTCTCATAATCTTGTATTAGGGCTTATCATTTTAATGAAAACAAAAGGGGGAGAAAAAGGGAGGATGGCTGACAGGTAGTGATAGACCTGAAAAAGTCTAAGACATGCAGGTCCAAAAAGCTGAAGGCCTTTTAGACACCATGGTCAAATCAAATCAAATCAAGTTTATTTGTATAGCCTTTTACAATAGCTGAATGGTACCCAAAGTGCTTTACAATAAAGCCATAAAACAATACATAACAGATACATAACAAACAAATACAATTAAAAGTGAGCTGTGGTCCTGCAGCGCTGCAGGGTATTAAAAGCCTTCCAGAAATACATAGAAAGGAGCAGACAGAATGAGTACACCTAAGAAACAGTACTGCCCTGGTCAGAATAGAAATGCCAATCTAAAAAAGTGGGTCTTAAGCTTCGATTTAAAAAGGCTGAGATCAGTAGTGGTGCGAATGTCAGGGGGCAGTTTGTTCCACAGTCTGGGAGCAGTGACGGCAAAAGAACGATCGCCCCACTGTTTAAATCTCAACCTAAAGACCTCTAACAGAGGCTCTGCCACAATTGCGAAACGCTAAAATCTCTGACAAGTAAGAGGGGGCCAAGCCATTAATGGCTTTAAAAACAAACAACAGAAGTTTAAAATCTATTCTAAAACGGACTGGAAGCCAGTGGACTGACGACAGCACATGGGTAATGTGTTCACATCTGGACGTGCTTGTTAGAAATCGGACAGCAGCGTTCTGCACAAGTTGGAGACGAGAAATTGAGGACTGACTGAGGCCAACGTAAAGGGCATTGCAGTAGTCCAGCCTGGAACTGATGAAAGCGTGGATTGCCCTCTCGAGATCCTGCCGACTGAGAAAAAAATTCACTTTGGCCAAGAGACGGAGCTGAAAAAAGCTTGTGCTCACAACAGAGCTAATCTGTTTGTCAAATTTGAACCCATTATCAAATGTTACCCCATGATTTTTGTGATTTAAAAAGGGGGGGGCCAGAGTGCCAGAGTTTGTGGAGAAAACTTTCGACATAGATGGTGAACCAAACAAAATGCATTCAGTTTTGCTTAAGTGCAAAAAGTTCTGTGCCGCTTTATATCTGTAATGCAGTCCAGCAGCTTAGTAAGTGCAGTGTCTTTCGTTTGGTCTCATGGGCAAATATATCTGCAAATCGTCGGCATAAAAGTGAAAGGACAGGTTGTGTTTTTTTATAATTGATCCCAGAGGTAGCATATACAATGAAAACAGAATAGGGCCAAGCAAGACTAGCCAGATTGGCAAAAATCTGGTATGGATATTCATAGTCCCTCATAGGATGGATAAAAAAATATATAATATAAACACAATTGCTGTTTTTAATGCTTTAATCCCTTCAAATAAATGGTTTTTAGTCCTGTAGTTTTATGCAGTGACTGGAACTCCATTCAATACCCCAGACACTACTGTTATAATAGAAATAGTGTGAAAAAGAACAGGTTTCTCTATCAAAATCTAATGGGCAAGTTGCCATGAAATGTGCAACTATTCCTCCACGGTAGACAACAATGCTGGACTTTTCCGTTGTTTTGCAAAATGATCCTTGCCATTGAGTAGCTTCAGTCGAATGTATGTTACGGTTTACAGAAAGAGCAGCATTGCCTGTCACATATTCTAGAAATCTGGAAACAGGAAAAAATAAATAAATGAATAAAATTAAATAAATCAACAATTGTGCACTCTTGTTGGGGATCTCTAGGTAGCCTTTTATCTTTTTGGCTTCACAAATTGCCTCAGTCCTGATCTCTAAAATTGGGCCTTTGAGTATTTTCCAACTGACTGGGTTTTAATTTAACTCAAACAGAAGCAACAATCCGCATTTCTCAGCTTATTTTGAGTCACAGTTTTAACATTCCCTGTGAATATACAGTTTTAGCCTATCCAGATACTACCATGAATCACAAACCAAAAATGAAATCTAAAAAACTGCAAAAAAAAAAACAGCGGGAGAAACGCTTTTGCAGCTGATAAACAGCACTAAGCTCACCATATATAAGGAACAAGAATAAATGAAGACAAAAGGTTACGCAAACATTTGTCCCTCTAAGGAACATCGTACCTCGAAATCCAACCTCTCTTTCTGCACGAGAATGTATTGTGAACCCTGGAGCAACCTCATTTGTTTCTTTGAAAACAGAGCTATTTATTTGTTCTGATAAAACAATTGTGGAGTAGTGCCTGCTTCTGAGCAAATGTAAGGGGGCCTAAGATATCGCACAGACCTTCACCTCTCTTTCCAGATGAGCAGCAGATATTAATAGTGAGATGTGGTGTGTGGAGAAACGGCATACTGTGTGTCAAACTAGGAGTGCAAACACACTCAGCAGGAGAAAACCGCAGGAAAGTCAAGACAAAAGGATCCTGTCTATCCGAGAAACCCTGCATGTGACACCTGAGGGTCAGAGAGGGAGGGTGTTGGTTTGAATCCCTGGATGGCCTGGGAGGAGGTGGGTGGGAAAGGGAATGAGTAAGACTCTTCACTCTTCCAAACAACTGCTTCTGCTTTTTGAACAAAATTATTGCCAGAGAACTCTGAGTTACAATTCAAGTTACAAGTTGGCTCTTACAAACCACAATGATGAACATTATAATGAACTAAAAGTTATACATCTACAAAAACAGTAAAAAAAAACATGTCATGTCATGAAGCATAAATAAATTATCTAAAGCCCAATTTCTATAGTCATTCCATAGCCCAAACTGCAAAGGCTATCGCCTTTGTGTAAACATCTGGACTGAGCCAATAATGATAGGGCACTGAGTGATCTTAGAGTTGATTTCAAGATTTTATTGATTACTTCTAAAGCCCTATCAGCAACCAGTAGTCACTGTCAGGAAGCCAGAATCGGTGGGATGTAATAAAGTTTCTTTGTCTGAGTCAAAATCCTGGCAGAACAATAAACTGGAGACAAGTGAAGGATTTTTTACAGATGCCAGAAAACAAGGAATTGCAGTAATCAAGCTGACTCATTTTAAAGGCATGTATGACATTTACAGAAAAAAAAGAAGAAGAAAAAAGGTCTGATCCTTGAAATGTTTCTGACATGATAAAAGCAGGATTGATTTAACACATTTGTGTAAGCTGGGGTTTTGAAAAAAGAAATGACACAAAGGTATGCTAAAAGAAGAATGTATAGAATGAAGAATCTAAAGTTTAGACAAGCTTGTCTTTCTTACTTCTCCTGACTTATTTTGCTACTATGTGAAGGTTGCAACTTAATTGTGTATTAAACCATGTGTTAACTACAGTATGCCAGCATTTTGGCTTTGTTTTCTGACCTGCCACATAGCTAAGGTATGGGCACGAAAACTTGGTTTTAAGAAGAAAAAAAAACACTGGTACTGTTGGGAATAAACGGGTTAAAAGCAGCTGTCTCTGGTGTCAAAGTCACATACTTAGTTGAGCTACCAATCCAAGCCAACCATCTGCCAAAGATGTTTAGACCACATCCCACTACTTCACCTGCTCCTCAAAGTCAATATAAAAGAATAACAGTAAATGTAAATGCAAACACAGGTAGTTTTTAGAAACTGAGTGCAACTGTATTGAATTAGATTTATTTTTCAACCTCTGAATGCATGCAGCTGAATTAATTTGTAGCAGGTTGTTGCTGGAAAGCATTGATCTTAGATGGTTTTATCTGGATAAATAAAGATCTCAATAAAAAAACAAAACATGAATAAAACAACAGACTGGATATCAACTTAGAGCTCATGCTGGATGAGATGTGAACTACATCAGCTATGCATATCTAGACAGGAGCAGAATAAGGGATGAAGAAAAAGACAGTGTGGATATGAATAAGTGTGGCTAGAAAATGAGGAAAAGAGTAGTAGGCATGGGAAGAAAAGGGAAACAACCACTGCAGGCAATCTCTCTCTCCAATACAGCAAATTAGCACTGATGAATTCGCCATTGTCAGCAGCTCCTTTGCATGCTCTGGGCTACAGTTATTATGAATACAGAAATTTTAATATCACTTAAGCAGCATTCTGGACGATTATCTTCAGCATTTCAGTATTCAGGGTCAATGTTATGAACGTGTGTGCAGTGTCACTTCCAGAGTGTGTGGATGTATTTATCTGATTCATGAAGAGGGAGAAAAAATATTCATATTTGTTTGTGACCTCAAAGATTTTAGAGTTATTTTCACTGTTCAAAGACATCCGATGTTAAAAACTTCAATCTCATTGTCAGTAACAAGCGTCCTATATCCTTGTTTTAGAAAATTATGTTTGGCAGTGATGAGGTTTGGTTATTAATAGCTGTGACTGATGCATATTTTTACAACTGACAGTGATAAAAGTAATTGTAAATCTAAGAAGGCAGTACAGTGAACTTCAACAATATTCATGTTGTCTGTCAACATAACATGTAATAAGCCAGTACTGCAAAATAAAATCAGTCTGTTGATATTGCTCTGGCTCTGCTTTTTGGTCGCTGTAAGCAGCTCAAGAACATTGTGACACGACTCGCTGTTGGCAGTCTAAACTAGACTTTTTGACAGTTGACTGCAACAGCTGTCATATCACATGTGGAGAAATGTTTTTGAAGAATGACTCATGCAAAGTTTCTATTCTGGTATTATTAGATCGCACTGCTGATTTTGACATTGTAATCACACTCTATTTGTTGAGGTCTCTGGTACTGTTCTGTCCTGGTTCTAGTCCAACTTGCAAGACAGAAGTAACTTTGCAAATTAGCAATTTTACTTCCAAGCAGGTAAGCATGATCTGTGGAGTACCACAAGGACAAGTACTGACCCCCTTCTATCTAATATTTCCATATCTTTCAAAACAACACTAATATAACCATATATGCAGACGATTCTCAACTGTTTATTTCCCTTTTGCAACATAGCTATGTTCCCATTTACACAACATTGTGTCACAATACAATTGTTCACTATAGTACAGGTGTTGTTTAACTTTTCTCTTTAAATACTATTTCCCTTCATAATAATAATACAATGCAAGAAATCACACATGCCAGAATTATCTCCTGCTAAAAAAATCCTAAATTGGGGTGATTAAGTTTGGCGCCCACAATGACAGGAAGAAAATCATTGCACACCATAATGGAGTTGCAGCATCAGCCTTTAATCATCTGAAAAATATTTCTATGGTACTTGTATCCAAACATGATCTCAAAAAGTTAATCCATGCATTTATCTTCTCTTGGGGCTACATGAGAGAACTCTTTAGGCAACAGCTTGTCTCAAATACTGCTGCTTCTGAATAAATCACTACATGTATCTTTAATCCTGTCTTCGTGTTTTATTATGCAATTTGTAAGTGCTTTGAACTGCCACTGTGTATGAAATATGCTATACAAATATATTGCCTTGCCTGTTGGATATATAGCAAATAATGACTTTTTAAGTTTTTGTCAGTTTCCAACCTTTTTTTTTTTTACAGTATGGGAATATTTATCTTGGCTATGCACACTGCACAAGGTTTGATTCAAGAGCACAAACCCTTTCAGTTTTCTCGCCTGCTTATTTGGAATGCTTTTCTTTGTTGAGACTGGACAAAACCAGTTGGGTCAGTTGTTTTCCTGTACTAAATTTCTCTATTTCACAAATAATGACAGGAATTAAAAACAAAACCAAAAACAAAACAAAAAGAAAGGTCAAAGGTCAAACATAAGAGAGATCATGGGGCTTCATACTGTAATGACTATAATACTAAAAACAGTGATTTTTTTTATTTTTTTTATATGTCTGTGTCCTTTTGCCACTGCATATTTAGTGGCAGTCACACACATAAAGCTGAGCACAGTTCTGGCCTTTGGGAATTTGTTTCAGACCAAAGTGTCACACTGAATCTGTCAACTCTCAAACCACACTGTGAGAAAATGGAACAAGAGAAGCCAGTCAGAGCTCAGTGGCCTACATGTGGAAGGCAGGGAGAAAGAAGTCTCATTACGGAGAGAGTGTTCTATGTCAAAATTAAGATTTTTATTTTTTATTTTTAAAAAGACAAAAGGTTTAAAGGAAAACAGTATAGAGTATATTTTATTATAGTATGAGTAAAACTAGAAAAGTCACACACTTTCACAGACATTGTTTAACCCATATAGCTTTACAATACTTTTTATTATCATCATAAATGGCCAACCATACAAATAATCATCACAATAGGTTTTGTGAAGGTTCAATGAAACTACAAATTTGTGTCTGATAATATTCTGAGTTAAAAGGTGTCAATGCTATATCTAATAAGTAATATTCTCTCACTCATTGCCATCTTTCTCATTTCCATTCCTACTCTTACACACAAACACATAGGTAATGATTCACAAACATTATGTGTGAATCACTGAATGAAGTGCCATAATTATGCACAAACACAGTAAGAGATATGTATGCGCACAGATCACGAGATGCCAGCTGGTGCAGTGACCTTGGAAACAAGCAGGCGATCCATTTGGAAAAGTGGCAAAGTGCTCTATCACTGGTTGAGTTCAGGACGTGACAAACTCGCCGTCTGCCAGCGGATAGAGAAGGGCAATTGATTTTCCAAGAGAATAAACAAAATCTGATAATTGAATTTTTGTACACAAATGCAAACCCTTACACTCACTCCGCCCCCTAAAATATCAATAAATGGAGCCGGGCCAAACTTTCTGAATAATAAATAAAAATCAGAAATCAACACTCAGATTGTCAGATCAAACATTTCAAGACATGACTTACATGAAAATAATTGCCAAAATGTCAAATATGTAAAAAAGCTGCAATGTGGTTTGTCAGTCTGTTTGCTGCCCAGCAGCAGCACCCAGCTCAACTGTTTGCCCTTGATCATACACATTTTTTTGTTATGTTCAACTCTGATCAGTGCAGAAGCCCTGAGCAAGTACAGTAAATGAGCCTAAAGCTATCATCCCACATTCTGACAATGTGTCAGTTTGCTTTGCTAATGCGCTGATTGAACTGAGTGAACAACCTAATAAACAACAACAGAATCAACACCTCGTGGACACACTGGAAGATAAAGCAGAAGGACAGTGTTTATCTGGCCTTTAAAGGTGTTAACGGGGCTTTTTTACAGCAATTAAAATTGTTATTTTTTGAGACAATTCAGATTAAAAGTGGTGTCGTCTGCTATTTATATCAGAGGTCTCATGTTGGTACACTGTTTGGATATGCCCAGAATTGCTGTCTACTTCAATCCCTAATATGAAATAGAGAGAAATTGTAGGAAAGAAAAATAAATAAATAAATAAATAAATCACATCATCACTGCACAAATGGAACTGCAGCCTTGTTTTTAAAAATGTATTTTTTTTTGTCATTTCACTTTTGCTCACAAACCCAATGTGAAATTGGAATTATTGGAAAATGAAAACAGTATATGTGATCAATGTGCTCATGCAGTACACTTCCTGAATTTAGTACAAAGGGCCTTTCAACCTTTTGCCAATCTAGCTATTTTCTTTTTCATATTTGAGTGAGTATTTAGTTGCAGCACTTTTACATTACGCAAGTAAAATTATCAGTTTTCTTAGTTTGTGGACATTTGCTGATCAAAAGAAGCAAAAACAATGAGTATGAGGATACATTGGTAGAGATGTGGAAGCACCTGCCCAGCTTTAGTATGAAGTCTGGCACTGCTAATTAAAGGCAGATATAAATATAACTGCTGTTTCCACACTGCAGCACTACAACCAACACACAGGAACATCGTGCTTGACACCTTGAGGACATAAATTAATCATTTGAAAGATGATAATTACATAAAAAAAAACTCTTAAGAGTATAGTGTAAAGCACCAGTAGCACAACTGAAAGCCTTGCTCAAGGGTACTTGAGTCAGCCATGAGAGAGTAGGCAGCAGGTAAAGAGAAAGTGTTTTTCTTTTGTCAGTGTACTGATTGAAATCTTTGACCTTCGGGTCACAATTTCAACTGTGTAACCTCTAGATTTATTTCCTCATCCTGTGTACATTTTCATCACATAACTGCTTCAGTGCTTCCTCACATTTGCCATCATGATATACAGCTTCTAGAATAGCAGGTCTCTTGCTGAGCTGGCTGTGATGACTATCCCCTTCCACATTTTCAAGTGATTATGGGCAGCATAGATGCGTCTCCTTCAATTATCTCGACTGCTTAACAGCAGACTGCACTCGCTGCGCTGCGCCGTCACCCACAAAAGTCAAATTCTTAGACTTGGAGCTCACCAGATTGTTTTCTTCTTGTGCTGGCACCCAGCACAGTGAGTGAACTGGCACTGAGCCGAAAATGCAGCACAAGACTACAGCTGAAAATAATCCCTTTCTTTAAGTGGGTAAAGGGTAAGCAGACAGCCAAGACCCGCCGATGTAAACTGACGCTCTGACTGAAACACTATTAATCCAGATGTTGAATAAATCATAATTCCACCCCATTCTGTATGCGGATGATAGTTCTTTTAAGTCATAATACTCTGAATTATTAACATTTCCCTTCTGAAGAGTAATTTCTCTCTGAATTATTGAATTGTGCAATTCTACCACAGTATGCCTGATTGGCCTGTTAATACAGAGACTGTGCCTTCACCATATCACATAGGCCTATTACTTTTTTCTGTATAATTGGAGAACGACATTGAATCAATTTCCTTTGAATTTCTGCCTTTATAAATCATAGGATGAGTCATAGGATTAAGGAAATATTTCACTTTAGTGTTGTCATTTTTTCAATATGCTCACCCAGTGTGGTTGTCTCTATTACTGCCATTTGGATCTTCTCGCTTGGTTGATGGTAAACAGAATGACCAATATTATTTCAGAGAAAAGACACAAATATTCCAACAGTCGCAAATACTCCAGCAGTAGAGGGCATTTTGGAACTCGGGTATACACTGCTTACAGATGTAGCACATCTGGGATTTTTTTGGCCCTTATAGCAGACCAGATGTTACATTTTCGGTACATAATTGTTCCGTTCCACTGGTGTAGCTAAGCCTACTATATTGTAGCTAGGTATGGTAAAGGTATGCAGAAATATTTGAGTGAGCAACATTGTGATTTATGACAGTTTGATTCATATTATTATAAAATTCAAACTGGAACATTCATATGATATTCACTGAGCTCCAAGGAGTTGCTCTAGCACCAGGCATCATCAAGACAAATGTTTAGATTTTAATTTCCACTCCTGGCACTGTTCTAAGAACAACAAAATCCTCAGTGTGTTGTTTGTTCCATCAAACACTCTCATACTGCAGGGTGTAATGAACATTGCACTCTGTAGGCTTTTGACTTTTAGCCTTGTTTGTCAAAACTCGTCTGGCATTACAGTGGCATTATAAATCTGCAGCAAAGCGGAATATTGCCAAGAGTGAACTAACCTCAGCAAATTACTGTTAATGGTCAGTGAGCCAAAACCTAATTCTCTTTCTGACATTTCATGCCAAATAACCTTGATTAACGTTCACATAATTTGTTTACAAATCTCTGTAGTGGATACCTTATTATACCTCATCCACGCCCCTCACAGAGGCCTGGATGGCATCCTGCACTGGCTGCTGCTCAACCTCATATTTGGATATGTAAATGTCTTACTGAGATGGACAGGGTCGCTGGATTGGAACTAGGGAGGGCACTTACATTATCCAAATTGTTATGTGTTGATGATTGTGTGTATATGGTATTATTAGGTTCAAACTAGCTCAAACTCACCCAAAGAAAAGGCCTAACAGAGCTGGCTATGAAATTTGATTGACAGGTGATCTTTGAGGAAATGCAGTACAGAAAGAGAAAAAAAAAAAAAAATGAACAAATGGCCCTAATGATGGACCAAAAATAGTTGGGAAAGGATTCCAGAATAACATGTCTGTGAGAAGAGCCTCCCTTCTGGAAACATCAGCCTCAGGAAATAAAGACTGAGGCAGCTCTAGTATTGATTTAGACCTTTCTAAGTGATGTTGAGCTGTTGATTATTTTTACAAGTTTCAACATGGAATACGTGGGTTTGTGCTGGTTGGGTGTCGGCAGGGAAAAAGAGACATGACATTCAGATTCAGACTCAGAAATGTTAAGCAGGAAGGGACCCAGGCTGAGAAAGCCTTGCAGTTGTTTCACAGGGTGCTCTGCTCCCAGCAGCTCTCTAACATTGCCCTCATGAATATGAATGATGCTTAACCCCAGGGAGGAAAGCTGTCATGTCAGACACAACTGCAGCATTGGCAAATTTCTCCAGACAGATCCCAGAACCAGCCATGACAACAGGGTGTCCAGCACAGGTGATTCAGTCTCTCTGTACTTTAACACTTAAATGCATTTTTTACGCCAGTCAACAGTATTTTCATTTTCTCAACTTTATGGAAGATTGATAATACACTGGGGGACAGTGGCAAATGGAGTCTGGGTGAAACAGACGCACTGTTTGATGCATTACAGATGGATCACTCTAAAGGCATGACAGACAATGTAACACAGAGTGTAAAAGACTCTGGTGGTAAAATATCCGTTAATAACATGCATCACTGTCAAGGTACAAGCCCATTCACGTCTGCTGCCAAAAATGAATTACTCCCACTATTTCAAGCTTTCTACCTAATTTATAGTTTTCCTGTTCCACTGTTTCCTGTAGAATTGTCTTGTAATTTCTGTAACAATTAAAAGGGATAAAATAAATCTACATAATATGTGAAATTATGTTTTGTTCCTACTTTAAATGTCTTCTTTGTTACTTCAATGTCTAAGTGAGTAAAAGATCAGTTGGTTTTTGTGAAGCTGACAATCCGATTATTGTAATTTCTCCATGTGCCAGTTTCTCTCAGTGCAACATGACAAATTAAAAATTGCTCACTTTAAGAGAAATAAAAAGAGGTCCCACAGGTGGCTCCATACTCACTGTAGCCTGTCAACTGCTGTCAGTTGAGTGATGATGTAAAAAGGAGGGTAGAGCAAAAACAAGAAGCTAGGTACAGCTTTATCTGTGTGTTCTCATACAGCTGGAAACTTCTCTTTTGTCATGGAGCTTTCCTGACACAAACCATACTTGAAGCAAGGTCTGGAGGACAGACCTCACCACCAGGCACAGTAGGGAAAAACAAAATAAAAAATGATGTTAGTCAGCAAGCTCACTCACAAAGACATAAGCATGCCTCTGATTCACAAAAAGACACACCTGCCACAATGCTAGTGCCCACAGGGGTATCTGGGACAGTTTATGGCGACAAGACTAAAGCAGCATGTTCCCCTCAGCTAATGCTTGATGCCGGCTGGCGAGGATGGAGTAGGTTTCAGAAAGGATTGAGATACCAGAGGCACAAAGTGTGGACAGATTCTGGAGCCTTAGAGGCAAAAAAATAAAAAAAATTCAGCTGGCAGACTAGAGTCAATACTCTACTCTGTCAGGGTAATTATGGACAAATATGTTGACTGATCACACACAGATCTTCCAGATTTTATAACTTCAAATGTTAAGAGATACGCCCATTTTGAAAACTAAACATAATTACAGGTCAGATTTCTTTATTAGGTTTGTTTTGGACTTGATGGTACTATAACCAACTACATAACTGTGATTAAGGCTAATAATCCTACATACAGGATAATGTCATAGTTACAAAATCCAATGTATTTCTTTGTAATTTTTTTTAGTAAAATGTCAGTGAGATGAGTCACAGCCACAGAAGATTAAAAAAGATCCACGAAAGAATAATTCAACATCTCTGCTATTGACATTATTATATTAAAACTAGTGTTTGAAAGACATACCTGAAGAGTGTAAACTTGTGGAAGTAGATCGTTGCAAAGATGAAGGCACAATGACACGAAAGTAGTAAGCCTCTGAAAAACGTGTTTTTTACGTGTCTTAACAACCTGTGAAATATGTTCACTGTACTCTTCTCTATCTCACAATTGCAGCTTGGAAAACAACATTCAGCACAAGCACACATTGTACTATTTCAGGACCATAACTGTGGCTATTGCTTGTTTTAGCTCATTAACTACAAATCACATATGCTTCATATTATTGCCAACTTCCCTGCCTTCAAAGCAGCTTGCCATTTCAGGATATTGTGAAAAGGTTTGAAATGTGCTTGACATAGAATCATTCACAATAAACTTTTGGTTTCTCTCTCTCGCTTTTTTCTTCTTTTAATTGCCCCTGCAGCTTTTCACACCTCCTCTTGTTGGTGCATTTAAGGACATATGAAAATTGACAGTCAACACCATTTATCTTGTCCAGAAACCAAGTGAATCTTATCTTATCTTTTCCATAGCCAACATGGTCATGGAAAAGATAATGCAAACTATCAAATTTGTTGCATTAATAAAACTGTGTTCACCAAGGCAGAGAACAAATTGCAAATAATTCAGTGTTTAATTTCAGCACTTGTGTATCAATGTGCTAATGAACAGCTTTGTTCTGCCATGATACATTTTGCAGGTTGCTAATCCTGCCACATGTTGTTGTGGTGCAGTTCACATACACCCCTCAATATGGGCAGGAAGAGCTTAGGATCACTTGTGTCTCCATAGGCAGGAAGCAGGTAGAATTTGCTGAGGGATGGAGGGAAGTAGGGATATGAAGTGGAGGGGTGTTTGTGCGAGTGAGGGATAAGCAAGGCTGGATACGTGACAAGAAATGGGATCAATGGGAGGAAAGAAAGAGATAGAGAGGAAGAAAATCCCAAACTTAAGAAGAGACAGATGCTTTGCAGCCAGCAGCACTCCACCTACAACACAAACATGGATGAGGGATGATGGTAAAAGGGGAGGGAGGGCTAGCATTTGGTAAACAGACTGACTGTGTAGTGTGTGAGTTGTTGTCCATTATAAGAAAAGCTCTGGCTATGTTGCTCTTTTTTTTTCTCCGCCCATTCTCTCACAAAGCACATTGGTCATTTTAGGCAATTATAAAAGCTGCAAAAATAACACCAATTACAAAGTGACTTTTTTTTTTTTTTTTAAGATGTGAGCTGGAGGTGCAGTGGGGAAGCTAAGCTAAGACAGAACAAAGTATATTAAAGCTAAAGAGTTATGGTGGTTTAATGACCGCAAGGGATTTTTGTTTTGGTTTTTTGATAACTAAACGTTTGTTTATTTCCAATTGTCCTGCAGTTGTCCTGCAGCACCATAGTAATAATCAGACATGCTTTCACATATTGATGTGATTTAGTTCATTTTCAGCACAGAGTGTGCCCAGCCGGTTTTGAAATGTCCCTTATGAGCTTGGAGAAAATGTATGATATGGAGCAGGATGAGTCATCAGCAAAGACTCTTTCTTTGTTGGTGTAGAGTATGTTACCTAGACAGTCCTAAATATTGTAATAAAAACTGCTGAACTCGATTCGAGAACAATGTTAGCCCTTACAAGAAAATGTGAGTGCATATGAAATGTCCCATTTAAATATGTAGTGAGTAGTAGCACTGGCCCTCGAAAGAATTTCAATTATACTGTTTTAGTTTTGTCATTTTAACATTTCTAAGAACTGGTTATTTTTTGCTATTAGGCTGAAATGCTGAAAGTATAAGTCTGGTGATATTTTGCTAAAAATAGTCCCCAGGAAAACTGTTATGCAACAAACTACAGTGTCTTCATTTGTTAGGACTTTAACATGTTGTAATTGGGAGTATATAATTAGTGTACAAAGCTGGGTATTTTAAACCTATATTCTTTCAAATGATATCCAAGGGGCAGCGCCACAGGCTGTAGGTTTATTGAGCCTTATGGAGGCCTTTCTTTCAACTTGATTAATAACTCCATTAAATGATTTGCTGCTGAGTTTAGGCTCTTAATCCCAGTAATCTTCCATACAACACATTTTATAAATTATGTTCCCATATGCAGTAAAATAGTGGGCTATGCTTTAGGGCGTGGCTACCTTGTGATGCACAAATCAGTCCATTCAGTGCAACACACCAGACTCTCGTCCCCCCCCTCTGAATACAGAGTCAATAAGGTCACTTCTGGCTCCAAAAAAACAAGGCGGCAACAGTCTTAATACCAAACCCACAAACCAAGTGGTTAAGTCTTTGTAGGTTCACAAATCTTAACTACTTAGTTACTGACAGGAAAAAAATTGTGCGAGTGTAATATACTGTGTAACGGAGCCATAATAATAATAATAACACAACAAAAATGCATTGTGTGTAGAAATCATTGGAACTTTGTTCAGTTCAGATGCTACCACCCAATACAAGTGTTGCAGTCTGTTGGAAACCCATACGATTCCACATATAGCCACATCATCAAGGGCGTGTGAAGCCTGGGAGATCTTCCTGACGAAAAATGCTTTGGTGCACTGGAAAGGATGTGTTTAATGTCTCTGGCAGCAGCAACGGTGGTTTGTTTGGGCTGAACACAACAAGAAAAAATGAGGCACTTAACATGAGCAACAATAGTCACCACGGCTGAGCAGAAAGACAAAGAAAGACAAAAGACAATGAAAAAAGCAAAACCTTTGTTCCGAGGTGCTTAGCAACAACAAGCCTTCAGGACAAGTAGAAAAGCTTGACTACAGTCTGTGCTGAATAAAGCTGCTGTTCCATTATCAGTGCACTGCTTTTTGTATTTTTTCATTTTATCTGGTGAAATCTCATCGCTTAGAGAAAGTGCCCGTCATCACCTTCTGCTTCTGCTGCATGACCACTTCCTTTGCAATTTAACAGATATCTCCATCTTAGAAAATGGAGAGTGCAAATAAGGAGATAACAAATCACTTCAAGCTTCATGATCCCATCTATTGTTAATAGTTTTGTGGTGTGATTTCCATCACCTTCAAGCAGCTGCTCCTCTTAGGCAACAGAGGGGACAGAAAAGTGACAGTCTTGTTGTTTTAATGTCGATGCTGTCAGGAGATATGACACTCTAGCAGTGACGTGCACTTCAGTAGCGAGACACAGCTTCGATTAATTAATAAAGGTCATTTGTTTGACAAACTGTAATGTGTGTGTAGAATAAAATGGACTCCTGTTCATAAAAATGAAGCAAACACTACTTTTGATGTACTGGTCACAGATGATGACTTATTGATAAAGTCATTATGTTGTCCTCCATTAGTCAGGCTGTGCATGTTTATGATAAATGACATGATGCCAAATTGGCACAGTCTGTCTTTAGCTAAATGATGAATGGCAGGAGACATCTCCTGTCCAATATGTCTGATTATCTGCAGAATCGATTCTCTCACATTGTCAGTTAGATCTGGTATGCTCTGAGCTCATCATTTAAAAACAGCACCAACACCACTGTCTCTATGCTCTGAAGCATAGATTTATATTGACAAGCTCTACTGCCAACACCTCGGAGAAACGATATATTAATGCCATTTCCTGCATTTGCAACAGTACATTTGTGACTACTGCGTGGCCAACACCGTATACGAACCTTGCAGAACATTTTAATTTCATCTTCATAGCACTTATTTTAGATGATGTTGTATTTAACTACTATTACAAAAAGTGCAATAATAAAGTAGAAGTAGAATATCATTTTAGCAGGCTGCAATTCATATCAGTAGTAACATGTGTTTAAAACACAGCTTGGAGTATATCACCATTGCAATGTTTCACAACTTAAACTTACAAAAACCTTTGGAACTTTGAGGGCACACGTTAGCTTGGAGAGCTAGGGCCATTGTTGAAGTACAAGCAAAGAAATCAGATCACCTTGAGAAGTGTAACCAGCGGCAACAGATTCCATAAAACAATCCCTAATGCTCATGATATGTCTGGTGTGAGGGATGAGAATGGGAAACACAGGTGAGTGTATCTGAACTTGTTTTGGTTGTTTGCTTGTTTTACTTAAAGCCTGAAGTAGCCTGAATTATGAAGGCCGTGTGGGAACAGACCACTATGCGGTTACATCTGACACATCAAATAACTGGTGGACTTTTACCCCATGATGAATTTAAACATAACTGATGATATACAGATGTACAAATGTAGTATTAACAGTTTCCTCTCCTGATTAAGTTCTGCGCTCCGTTATTACTCTGTAAGTAATTATCTAAATCTAAATGAAATGTAAAATGCATTGCTTGTAATGCAGTACATTAAAAATGAAAAAAGTTTTCTTTTTTCCATTGGAGAAACTTTTTTTTCCATCACTCAAAAAAACAAATAGTGAAATCTCTGGTAAAAGTAGGTCCATTCCAAACCGTGTCTTAAATGTGGCACTACCCACATCTTGGGCAGTGAACCAGTCTTCCAGAACATCCAGTCATTTTGATATAGTACGATGAAAGTCCTTAGAGCCTTGTTAAAGTGGGATGTATTGGCATTCTAATAAAGAGAATATTTCTCTGAGTGTGAAATACGATGTAGGGCACCATGCCTAATAGTACTTTACTCCTGCTAAAGGTGTTCAGAGACCTGGGGACCGCTCCGCTCCCTTATTCCCATTGTCCTCTTGGGGAAAGTTTAGTATTCTTTAGTTTCATTTATTTTAACAGGAAAAAAAAAACTGCAAATGAAGTTAAATACATTGTATGCTACGAGACTGCTTGCTAATTCAGACAAGATTTCATTCAGAAGAGCTCCTTGAGTGTCATCATAATCATAGGAAAGAGTGTTGACCAATGCAGTGCCCACCACATCTGATGAGTAACTAGTAATGCGTTGCAAAATGTATAGATTGAAAAAGAAATTGTTTCCAAAGCAGAAAAAATTGGGTAAGCTATGAACACCGACAGACTGCAGAAAAGGTCTCATCTTTAAATAGCCTTGTGGGATAATTAGCGAGTAATTTACAAGCTGCTGAAGGTGTGATATATACAGTGTCAGTGTAAACTGTGTCATGCATCCTCCTGAACTATTTATGATGTGTAACACAACCAGTAAATGTCTGCATTGCACCAGGGTGACGACACGAGCGTGCGTTCTCGCCCTGCTACCAATTTCTGTGGAAAGGCGTGGTGGCATGAGGCCTAGCAGGTTTGGAATTCTAGCTTTTATTACTGCTGCAGCATGTTCCCTGATAAAGCCAACAACCACCAGCTAGCAACAAAGCACAGAGGAAGGAACCATGGCGATGCCCAAAGCCTCTCTCGAGTCCCAACAGCAGTGGCGACAGTCCAGTCAGAGCAGCAGAGCACTACATGTTGCACCAATGAATACGCTGATAAGAGGTCATCAAGTTTCTTCTTCACTCTTACTTCCAAGGGACACTGGAGTTTATGTAATGGGTCACAAAACCATTCAAGGATCTTAACGTGCTATAAGCCCAGCCAGTCACACTATCAGAAATGAGCTTTTGAAGTGGATAAAGAGAGTAGCAAGGTTTCAGATATGTCTGCTGCTGAATTTCTGAGTCAGTCCCACAAACTGTAAATAGGAATAAGTTATATTTATTATTACAGTAGGCATCTGACTGAATGTTTTGAAAGCTCCAATCTTGAATTATTGTTTGGGCTGTGTGTTCAGTAATGCTGATATTTCTGCAGGGGTTCATCAACACTGATGAACTGATTACTAGTCAGGTGCAGGAGTCTGACACAGCAAGAAAAGACGAGCAGTCAGACAATTGGATGGGTTATAATCGCCTGGAAAACTAAACTTATTTGAAACAGATTGAAAAAAAAAGGGATTGAGACCATTACCCAAACTCCCAATTACTTCGGCAAGCACCATCATTAACGTCATCATAACTGATAGCCAAAACTACAAAACATGATCCGAATTATAGACATATTGAAATCGATGTGGTTGCACATGGAAAATGGTTGCTTGCAAACAAACCCACACATTGGCTTTTGCTGTGTCAGTGTGAGTAGGGTAAATAGCCAAACTAGATAAAACACACAGCTTTTTTTACAGCCTCCAACAAACTATTATCACAGCCTGCAATAGGTCAGCAGTTTGAAATGATGTGATTTTCATGTGTCCACTGGATAACTGGTCAATTTCCATTCCATGTGCAATCCATGCAATTCTTCTTTTTTTCAATTTTAGGCTGAACCCATGTGACCAAAGGAGGTTGATGGGGGACACATAGTGTCTCTATAGTTATCCTGAACAGTTGTAAACTCCCCAAATGACGTCATACTAACACAAGAGGAAATCAACAACATTTTAACCCTCAGCTAGACTTTATTTATTTTAGTTTTTTTGTTGCCTCCTAACCTCTATTGTGAAAAGTACATTGGTTGTGTCAACTACAGATGACAAGCTGGTCCATTCCCACAGGTTATATAGATAAAGACATCCTTAGTACCCCAACGAGAAAAGAATGCTGATTAAATTCAGAATGTTTATGAGAAGTGAACATAAGTGTGGCATCTCTAATTATGATATAATGTAAACACCATATCCTCCTTATTTCTGGAATAGAGCTATGTTGAGAAAAGATTATGAATGACTAGGCCTTCCAGAGACATTAGTCTGGCCGTGGAGGGTGGGTGTGATGTGGGTGTCAACTCTGCATTCCTAAGGCAAACACAAGCATTGCCCGGGTGAATCTACAGTACATCTCTGCTCCTCACCCCTGCTGAGCCTCTCCTCCATAAGAAATGAGGCAACTGCCTTGACAGACTGTGAAGAAACAGAAGTAGCTTCCTGTCGTGATGTGGGCATGTTATTCACTCTTGGATGCTGTCAAACAACAGCCAACTTCCTCACACAGGATCCTCTTGGGCCATCTCACTAGCTTACACTGATAAATTAGTTTGTTGACTAAATTCTAAAATAAAAATGCAACATAAAACTTTTTTTTGTATCAGCATGAGATCATATTCAAGTAGGAGCCAAAGACACAAGGGCAGTGAGAAGGATGAGTACTTATTGACTTATAAACTTATTAGCAGACAGAATGATATTCTGTGATCACTGTGCTCCCGGTCTGGCCTAAGGCATGCGTATTAAGTGATTATCATAGCCTGGAAACCTAAACCTCTAGGGAAAACCTTTAGTATATGTTGTGTTGAATGGCTCAATTCATTAAAATGCCTCATTCACAGGAAGGCACAGGAGTCAATAGCAGTTGTGTAATAGAGGGAATCAGCAATTCTGGAGAGAGAAACCCAACTGCTGTGTAGGGGTTGAACTCAAAACATGACTAATCAATTCTTCTGTGAGGTTTCCTACTTGTAATGCATGTCAGTAACAAGTTCTCCTAGTGTCTGAGGCTGACAATTCGAACGGTACAACATTCAAAAATCTTTTCACTTAAGTCAAGTTCTCATTTATGGAATTTAATGCTGACTTCACTGAACAAGAACTGACAAAAACAAAAAAGAAAAGAAAAAACAAACTTTGGCTCATGGCCTATCCTCTAGCATGGACTTCAGACAGTCAATATCATGAGTATGTTGTCCTTTGCCTGTGTATGGAGACTGTTGTCCAGTCTCTGGGGACTACTAGCCATGGTTGTGGGTATTTTATGACGTGTTAGTCCAAATACCCAACAAACTAGAGAAGAGATGGAGAAATGAACAATTATTGATCGGCTGCAAAAACTTCTGACAGGGATAATGGAGCTGATTTGAATGTCTTGAATGTTTACTGACCAGAAAATGCTAGTTGTGTAACCTCTATTCTAGACAGAGGCAGAATATTTCTAAATCTATGAAGTCTTATGATGGTTTTATTCCCACCATTCTGTTGTTGAAAGCATGGTTTAATATTCTTTATAACATCCATATTTATCAGCAAAATAGCCCCATATTTTCCTGGAAACCATTTCATCCTGAGCATGCTGAAGGGATTACTCTCCTCAGCTAACATCTTTCTTATTAAAGCAATGCTAAACAGATGAGCTATCACTGGAGGTAAAATGCATGGTTGATGACAAACAAAAGTGACAAGTGAACAACAAATAAATTACAGTTTAAGGAAGGGTGCTGCCATCAAGGACAAAGTGAGGCCGGGGGTAACATACTCAGTCAATGACTGTGTAATATATCTTTGGTATGGTGTTGTCAAGGCAATATGTTGGGATTTAAATACAGCAATATCAGCCACAGCAACACAAGGACCAAAGAAATGATGTACTGCACAGATCTCAGATTGCATTGCAAATGTAAGCTGTTCTTTTCGAGAGGAAAGGAAAAAAGGGAACATGACAAAAGATCACAGGAATGTTCAATCTTATGTGAATAATAGGTTCACTATTTTCCACCCCAGAGCTTATTAAAATATTGTTTCAGATCATTTATCACGCTGCATTGCACAAATTTGCTGATAGCTTTGGATGTAGGAACCCAATCTATCTGTGCAGCTTCTCACGTCCAATCATTTATGCTTAGATATGTTTAGCTTCGCAGTTGATAGTGAAATCGGCTAATCGCTGCATCCTTAGGTAGCATATCAGTGATTCCAAGGCAATCTGACCTAACTGGGTACAAAATGTTTTACTGCCACATCAAAAACCACCAAAACTTTCCACATCCCTTTACACATTGACATTTGATTTAATTTGATTTGATGTGATGTGATGTGTCTGGAGGTTAGGGCCAGGCACAGTGGGTCATTACTTGTAGTCTAAAAGATGAGGTTATTGTATGCACAATTATGAAAATCAACATTTCAACAAGGTTTAGGTTAAAAAACAGCCAACCCGATCTTTAAGACGTTCCATATTCTTCAATGTGTTTGTATACTGGCCTCAATCTTATTTATAGTTGGCTTACATCTACGCACAACATAATTAAAACGCATCGTGCAATGTAGTCTGTGCCAGCCCGGTAGCGTTGTCAGGGTCAAATAGATTCAGTCTGAACAGGGAGCTGAATGAAGAGCCTGAGCTGGTGATAAGAAAGAAAGAGATTGCAAAAGTTTTAGCAGCAATTTCTGTGGTGGCACTCTTCCAGACCTTCCCCTCATTTGCAATCCATTAGGTTGTTGCATATTCATTATATAAGACTTAGGGCACATAATTGATTCAGATGGACTGCTGGGAATTTTCCTCTAAGAATACACTGCCAGGACTGTAAGATTGGCATATGTTTTAGCAGACAGGTGGGGACCAAGAAGCAGCGTTCATCAGCAAGATGAAAAAAAAAACATTCTGATGTCCCACGGAGGGAATTCTATTACAGCAGCTGCAAACAGCAAAAGGATTATGTGAAAGAAGAAAAATGTGTGGAACAGTGTACAAGTAGGAGTAGGTGGTCATGACTCATGACCACCAACAATATGTTCATATTTTAGACTTCATCTTTAATGATGTATGGTGGTGCAAAATGGTTAATCTAGAAAAACTATCTTCCTTTATCACCTCCAGAAAAGAATTAGAGCCAAATGTGAATATGAAAACATTTAATTATAAGAAATATTTATAATATATAATTTAGCAATGTACTATATTTAAACATTTATATTATCAAAGTCCATTGAAAGTGTGATGTCATGCAAATGTGTTTTTTTTTTAAACAATGTTAGTATTTTATGCTTGACTGAATCTGAAGTGAGTTTTTGTCATAATGCCACCTCATATGCTCTAACACTCCTCAGCCCTGGGATGCCACAGTCATTCAGAAGCTACTGCAAATGATGATGATTTAAATGGTTACTCATACAGGTTTTTGCTTATGCAAATGCACATAGCAGAATGATGAGAGCACTGACTCTGGCTAAAAGGTTTGACCACTTGCGGTAACCACGTGGAGTCCTCAGATTTCCAGAGAACTCATTTTTCCTCTCTGAGTGGAAAAGTCAACACAGCATAAAGGAGGAAAGGGGAAATTCTAAGTAAAGATGAGATATTCCAGATGTAATTTCTCCTCTACTTTTTTTTATGGCCTCACACTTTATTGGTTCCCTTTGACTGAGAGGTTAAATACAAGTTCAGCCCTTTGTTGCAAGTCCTGGCTTCAGTGACACAATGCTCTTGGAGGATTCCTCAAAATGCCTTGGGTTACAGTACAAAGACAAAACAATACAGCAGTGTTTCCTTCATTTCCTGAGAACTCAGTCCGATCTCAGACCAACAATATTATAACTGTAATCTAAAGAGTTATTTTGATGCATGTGAGATATATTTGTCCTTGTAGCAGGAAAGTGGAGATGCTCAAGTCAAAAAGAAAATCAGTGAATTTAAATAAGGAAATGGTTATGAACTGAGGTATTCCAAGCAAGATAAAATGTCACCACACTAATTTCAGTGGAGGACAACTTCATGGTCTTGGGGCTTAGGGTTACAGATATAAGTTTGTGATTGGAGTTTTGTGGAGTTAAAGTTTTGTATAAGAATATGAGACAGAGTTGGTTCTTTGATCAGATGCTTAAAACAATTAAAACAACTTGTGGTTGTTGGTTTGTCTGTTTACTCCAAGTTGCTGGTGGATTGTGGGGCTTTTTTTTAAACCATGAACCTCATCTTTCTGTTGTTTAAAAATCCATGGCCTACTTTTCTGTTTCAGTACGAGAACTTGTTGAACAATGCTCATGTTTTATAATCCTGTATCACACTGTGTGGAAAACAGTGAGAAATCCTTGAGTCAGCTCAGTTACTCTCCCACCTATAATTAATTTTATCTTTTTTTTAGTGACTGTAGTGCCTCCTAATCAGCAGTGGCTAAGCACTTTGTCTATGGAGACCTGGGCTGGTCCTTAGCCTCTCTTTTGCTTTTGGCATCCATTGATACCTGAATCATAGGATGCCTATGAGTAATGTAGTTACAGTAACTGGTATCAACTTGGAGGATTCCTGCAGGATTTTTGGCTGATGAAGTCAACATTTTTCTGTTATATTTCACTGCCGTGTGGGGCCACAAGTGTGCAGAGTTGGCAAATGCAGCTGTTGGTTTCCATCCTGGAATCAGCTTCGAGAACACTCAGAGGGAAAACTGGCAATGTGAGACTTGCTATGTCATATCCTATCACCCCCAAATACCTCTGTTTAATTCTGTGAATATCCCTACTGAGCATGGTTCTCCCTGTTTACTTGATCCAGTGCTACGGTGGTTGTTCTGATTCTTTCCCAGTGAGAACAGTTTTTAAGCATTTAGGCATTTAGGTAATGGGTGGTTGAGTTTGGTTGAAAATTGGACTAACGACTGCATCTCACAGTCTTTATTCAGCAAGTGGCACTGGCTCAAATGACTTTAACCCGGTCCCTTAGTTATGTCACAACAAGCGATCATATATCAGGGGGGGATCAATCAACGCTCTCTTATTTCAAAGATGCTCTTTGGCATCATAGTGAGCGACGTCCTTGATCCTCTCCAGCTGTCCTCTGGTCGATGACTGTAACGCCCCCCCAGTAAATGTTGTGCCCAGTTTTGCCCTGGTGTTCACGGGTGGCTGACTTTTGTTTATAGCAGTTGTCCAGTCTTACGCTGAGGGTCCACACACACAACTACTTGCTGTCACGTGAAGACACAAGCTCTTGAAGTAAACCTGTGCGCTTATATTGTCTAACTAATGCTATAATTATAACTAAATAGAATATCTATGACTGAATTCCAAGGTGAAGAACACATTTAACCATACCAATTAAAATCCAACTAAGGTTATGTGTGACCAAAACTGTCACTTTTTCACCAAATGTAACCCCAGGAATTCCATGAATCATGTGCAAGCCACCAGAATTATGATTGCACTGGACTGCTCCCACCAGATGTGGCTGTTCACAACGTCACTGGAAAATAGCTCTTTCTGAAAGTGAGTATATTAAGACTGAGCTGAGACACTAAACCAAGACAAACAATGAAAAAGGCAAAGAGAGACCTTGGAATCTAGTGGGGCACTAGATATGGCAAATAAACATACCTCACATGGACTACATGTGTTCTTAGCCACAGGAAACAAAGACGATCCAACCCACTTTGAAAAATAAATAGTGCTGGGAAATATACATAAACACAATACACGCACACACACACAGGTACTTTCTTCCAGCCAATGAAAGCCATTCCCTGTCTTTAGGATTAGGGTCCACTCACATCACAGGCTAAACTTAAAGAGCTTGTCCCCCAGATTTCACGAACCGTTTGTTTCTAATTAAGAGGATCTGTTTTTATAATATGCAGGCATTACGGCAACAGACGTCTGCAGTAGTAAAGAACCTTCCAGAACTGTATTTTAACAGATGGCTGTATTAACTTTGTATTTTCATCTGCTGCAGCAGTGGTTGCCAAAGTGGGGCATAGGGAACTCCGGTGGTCTTTGAGACAGTTCCAACAATTCCCCAGCAAAATTTAAATTAGTTTAAATATTTATGAAATTCTTTCAAAAGCCACCATGTGTAGATCTTTTGTGATTAAATAATATTTCCATTTACTCTGATGGCATATGCCTTTGTTTATAAAAGAAAGATAATACCAAAGAAAAGTCTGCAACTATGAGGGGCACCATAGTTGTAATTTTTCGATACATAGGGGGTTGCAGAATTGACAAAGAGACTAATCTGAAAAGATGATCTATTTATGACACTATTATCCTTTTACCTAAAAAAAAAAAAGTCTAATGGGCATTCTGGAACAAAACTTTTACCAAAGGAGATGACATCTCAAGCTTATCTTAACAAGGGTCTTAAATGTGGGAAGGTTTAGGAACACCTGTCAGACACAGAGCACATTATGACTGAAACTTGAGAATGAAGCTTAAGAGACTGAAAGAGAACAGAGAATGTCGCATTTTCTTCACACCAATCACTGAAATGCAGCCTGGTAAAACTAGTGGGCTCCCACATTTGTGCTCATTTCAGCGACAAACTTTAATTGAGACCTAGGGGGAGATGACCATGCTGTCTCGGGGTGATGAACAGAGAGTGTGTGCAGTCGCAGCTTACACTGGTGAATATGTGAGTCCGTGAGCTCTACCCCCCTTTCTTTTTTTCCCAGGACGGCTCATCAAGCCAACATTAGAGGCTTTTTTTTTTTTTTTTTTTTTTTTTCCCCATTGTCAGCAAATGCCAGCATGCATTTGCATCAGCACACTGCCTCTGAAAAGACACCCAGACTTCTTCACTGCCACCATGTGCCAGTATCCAGGGATTGGGAAATTAAGTGCTGCTCCTATAAATGGATCCTCAACCCTCACACACCAAAAAGCACTAATTAAGCAATCCTTTGAAAATCTCATTATCATCACATAAAGTATGGAATTGGCATTCAGTACACATTTGTAAGTAAGCATTTTTACCGTGTCATAGCGCTAAATGAGCATAATATATTTGTGAGGCTGCTGATCAATACTAATAACTTTCAAACGACAGTGTCTCGCCTGTCTAGTTTGGAACAAAATCTCCTTGTCCATTGCAGTTTATATACAGAGTCAGACAAAAGGAGCAGTGTTCATCTTTAATGAAACCATATGTGGGGTGAACCTAAATGAGTAATGAGAGCTGTGACTTCTCCCATAGTTATCTGAAGAGAGATGTCCAAGTATGGACTACATTTGGTTCGACATAGCACATTATCTTCCCTTGATATCGTCCTTTCAGTTAGCACTCTATATGTGAAGTACGTGTAGCAAGGCCTTTTGGTCTTTTAATCAAATGAAGGACAAGCGGTCATGTGAGGATGAAATCAAAAAGCCCTGATAAACACTACAAAGAGAAAATATTGAACATTTTATTGCACTTCTTAAAAGATAATGATGAAAAGAACAAAATCCCCTAAAATCAAAATATGTTGCATGCAAGGGAGAGGCAAACGTTATCATATATTACATCTAATTGTGGGGTGGGACAGTTTCAGGGGATTTGCTGGCCCCGGTGTACAAGCTTAAACCGGTTTGATATTTTGCAAATTGGCTTTATCATTTTAAGCCATTTTTGGCAAATTAAAACGAAACAAGAAGCAGATCTCTGTGATGTCACCCTCGGTCTGCAACACATGTACATGACATGAGTATGCATCACAGCTAAGCAATGCTACGGTGTCACCCTAAGTTGCCAACTAGCGTGTGAAATACGTACTTACAGCAATACTGTGTTGTGAATTGCCTTACACAATGCTGGAATCAAGCCTTTTATGTATAGAGTACAATGGGATACCATTGCTGGAAAGGAAGACCTCAGGAGAGGACATGGCTCCCTTTGTTTCACATGAATGAATCAGAAAGAAATATTCACTTTGGCAGCTATCTTTCATCTGGGTATTTTGGGGATCGCCCCTTGATTCATGGAAAGACACAATAGGGAGGCAAACATTTTATATGGAAGCCTGGAATATAAAATACAATTATGAGATGTGATGAATTTATAAACTCTGCCACACACAAGTTATTATTATTATTAGTAGTATTATATACATGAATGGAGCTGGCCAGTCTGTCTAATGCAGGATCTAAAATGTTCTTTTATTCTCTTTCTCTTCTTTTTTTTTTTTTTTTTTAATCCAAAGCCAGGCTCATAAAGTTTAGGTCATGTATTGGCCAAAACATATTTTGAGCTTTTAGAGACCGAGAAGGCAACAGAGTGACTGGATATAACTTTAAAACAACAACAACAAAAAACACTGGGTTTAATAATTCAAGACATTCTAAAAATGCTGCTGTTTCTACAGAGTAAAGCTTTTTGTGCATCACTTGTCCTGTAGCTTCATCTGTCTACTAAATTATTTTAATGGACACTTAGCTATTGTACTTTTGAGTTTATGAATGTTTAATATCAAATATTGTGTGAAAAGACGTATTATTGTGAGTCAATACATTATTTATAGTTAGTATAGTCTCACACGCATACAGACAAATTTGGCAAAACATTTTCTTATGATATTAAATTCAGAAGTACAAAGAAGATGACGAATTGTTGACTTGTTGACTGGTCACACAATCCCCACAATCCCAGTCATGGTGAACATAAAAGACAAAAATTCAGACCAAGCTTCCTTTGACTCAGTACTTCTAGATACACAATGACGTCAACCACTGAGACTTCATAAACATTTTAACACAAGCAGCCTTTTCTGTGAATATAAAAGCAGGTTGCTGTTTGAAGGCTATGCATGAATCAGAAACACATTCCACATGCCTGTAAATGATCTATGAAAATGGGACAGATTAAAACACTGTAATATTCATCCAAAAGATCTGTGCGAACAACATCAACAGCTAGAGCACTTTCAACTCTAGCAACCCATCTGGGAGACTAGTCCTTCCATAAAGCCTGTAGCACAGCATCCTGAACCAATATGTAGCTCTGTCTTGCCCATGGCTTAGTCCAGGGTAGTAACAGAGAGCAACCAAATATATGAATTAATGGAGAGGACACCAAACCGTTGACTAGTTTAAAATGTTGAATACCTATACTAAAGCAGCTTGATTTGCATGAAGAAAAACAATGAAGGTATCTCATATTTCCACAACAAAAATAAATGTCATCACTCTAATATACCAGCTAAGGATGTTCAGGAAGCAAATATAAAGTTAGCTGTTTCATGTTTGCCTTAAACAGAACGTATCCATATCTCTGAATCCATAGTTTCTGTGTGGAAAGACTACAAAAACCCAAAAGAACACTACACCAGGAATACAAAAACAACTAGCAAATGACAAATAATTGCAAATGTACTTAAGGAGCATTTTAGGGCTGATAAATTTGATAGCAGAAAACACACTAATATTATTTAACTACAGCAATGGAGGATTGGCAATCGATAACAACTGAACAATATATGATTTTTTAAACTGTATTGCACAACAGATATTTTTCAAGATTGTTCCATGTGATAGCTCGGACCATACACCCACCTCCCGCATACAACAACACAGTAACATGCACTGGGCATAGACCTTGTGTTCTGAGCTGATAACATCCATGACAAAGACTGTTTACATGCTCAAGGTTTCTGCTCCATCTTATTAGTCCCCATTGGGCAGGATTAAAGGGCTGTTGTCCTGTTGGCTTCTTCTGTGGCTGAGCAAAGCTGATAAAATACAGAGTAAATAAATAATGCTCAATATGACAGCCTCAAAGTTGCCTGAAGATACAGCTGTCAGAGTTGTCCTGCTTTCTAAAGTGGTCTTCTATACTGAAGAAAAATCGAACCAAAAGTCTTTAGTGGGCATCAAACATATATGCTGTCTATCCAACAGTCTGCTCTTCATCGCCTTGAGGTCTTAAAAGCAAAGTGTCAGTATGTCGTTTATTTATATGTTGATGCTTGCTGGAGATCATTTCAATATAGAACCCAAAAATGTGACTGGTGTGTATAGTTACACAATTCATTTAGTTTGATGATAGTATACTTGTAAATGTACCTAGTAAATGTTCATATAAAGTCAGAAAAGAGCTAAAGTGCCAGAATTGCGGTGTCCTAGAAATAGAAATTGCAAAACTCAAATTAGATAAATAAACTGTGCCCAGTGTCTATCATTCCAATAGTACACCATTTAGATGTGTGTTCTCCTTTTTCAGAGACATGAGGAGAGATGTACTCCATTTTCTATCCTCAAAAGACATTGTTGCTTCCTCCCTCCCTGTGGCTGTGTATCACATTACTAATCAGATTATCTCCACTCTTCAAGAAACTTGTCGCCGCCCCAAAACTCCTCATTGAACAGGCTGGTTAACATGGGTTGGTGTTCTCTTCTTTTGTCCTAATTCTAAGTGTATTCCATTATACAATGCATTATATTGAGCAGTTGGTGGACTGTGAATGGCGAATTGCCTGAAATCCCTAGCATCCAGCTCTGTATTCTTGTTGTGTATTTCAAATACAGGTGCCTCATTAAGAGTCCAATTTGCACTACGTGCCCCAAATGAAAGCTTTTGTTTCAGACAAAAAAAAAAAAAAAGTTCATATTATCTCAAATAATTGAGATAATATGATCAAATATATCACAGGAATGCCACAAAACATTAGTCATTCCAACCAAGCAAGTACTTTTTAAAATTTTTTATTATGATTCCCAGAGAAAGTATTGATTCTTCACATCTTCCAATATTTCGTTAGAGGGATTTGGGCTGAGGCCATGATTCTCTGCGGAAAAAATGATGGATTACTTCTTCCAGATTGGGAGTGAGTTTCTGCCTCAAGTGAAGGAGTTTAAGCATTTTAGGGTCTTGTTCATACGTGACTGTAAAATGGAGCTTGAGTTGGACAGGCAGATTGAAGCAGCGTCAGCATCCCCATATAAGTGCTTTGCTTGAATGGCACCTTTAAACTTCTTCAGGATTTCTTGATTGTGTTTTTCTATTCTGTAGGATTTAGGCATACAAAGATAATGTTTTGCACACATTAATCTTTTTAGACAAACCAGTCTGTCACTTTCTTTCAGTTCTTGACTGGTACTACAGTTTTTGGATAAAAAAATAACCATAGCATAATTCAAATAAAACATTTCTTAGTTGGGTGTCTATGGTGGAGATTGCCTGGATTTTATTACAAAGGTTCTTTTTCTTGCCGTTTTGCATTTATTGTCTTTTAATATCACTGTGTTTCCCCGTGGCTCTCTGAGATCATAATAAAATAAAAGTGTACTGAATAACTAAAATCTAGTTTCAATCTTAGTAGAATGTTAAAAAGGCTTACAACAGAGGCATTATTTGTGTTTGTTAAAGAGAGGTCACCACAACCTTCACTCTTTTGCTCCTGAGGGGGAAATTAAACCAAATATCTTGTAATTAACTAAGTGGCTGTAGCCACTGTCCATTGTTTTGCAGCTCGCCCATCTGTGACGATGGAGCCATCCAATCTCCATGCTGTTGCTAATGGAAAAATATTGATCCTGGCTGTTCCATATTCAGAGAGAGAAAAAAAAAAACCCCACAAGTGTGTGAGAAGTGGACCGGAGTCAATAGTGCTCGCTCGCATTTGCAGCTCTGCCTTTGTTTACATTGACAGATGGAGATATTGATCTGATGTACAGTATTAGTCTATAGGAGGGGAGACTAGTTAAGCCAAAAGTATATAGGGGAGGTTCACATTATGACAGATGGTCAGAGATGGCACATGGCAAAATATGTTTGTGCAATTACTGAAATCCATGACAACTGACTTATCTACGGAGCTAAACTCCATGGTGCTAAATCTGAATCAGTTGTGCACTAGTCAGAAAAAATGGTGGTCACTGGGGTGTTCAGTAGAGGTATTGACAGGAACTGTGTCAAAAAACTGTTGCATATTGGCCATGGAGAAAAACACAATTTGAAGAGCCTAGCAATAGGGCTCTTGGAGAGAAATCAAAATGAGGATTAAAAATTGCACTTTTCAGTCAAAGGTGCTAAAGAATCAAATTTCATTCAACTTGATTATGTTCACCCCCAGTGCCATCATTTACTCGGGAATGTGCCAGACTGATGATGGGTAAAGCTCCCTTACATCTTACTAAAAACCAGACTAGATTTGAAGTTAAAATGTCTGTCTTCTGTCCTTTAAACAGCAACCACACTGAGCAGGTAGGCATTTTATTTATTGAGTAACAATCTGTTTAACCTTGACCGCTGTTGTAAACTTACTGTCAAATTGCCCACAACAGACCCTTGTATCAGTGGCACCACTACATGTTTTCCTCTGTGCCTTGGTATTGTTGTTTCTCAGAGTCACTTTGCCATAATAGTGCAACCTTTTCAAAGAGCAACAGAGGCACGATGAAGAGAGGGTGAGCTGATCGATGCAGGGTCTGAACCTTCAGAAAATGCGTTTACTTACAGTATGTGAATGTAGGTGCAATAGCATTTAATTGCACACAGAGATGGTCTGATGAATCCGACAGACAATACGCATTTCTTTCTTATCAGAAAGGTGAATGTCATAAATATAGAATCAGTATTAAGAGGACATAAACATCATCAAAAGAAAGTACATTGTTATTTTAGGAATAAAAGATTACACAGAATTGTATATTATGCATTATAAAGAGTATTTTAATTTTTTTTTTAAAAAGGTATGTTTACTTATGCTGTAAATGGGTGTAAATATCTTGAGATATTATTTCTTGGCATAATCTGCCATAATTTAAAGTGAAAGGACTAAAAGGATCAATTCAAAGGGTCAATGTGAAACATTAAAAAAGCTGTAAGTGTAGTAAAAGTGTAAGCTTGAACAGGGTGCATGTTTTAGCTGAAGTGAAAGGGTCACTTGGAAGTATATGGACACACAAACAAACACCATGTAGTTGTACACAGTGTGTTCATTTTGTATAGATTTTGGATAAACTTGGTTCTTATGAAGACCAATGTAGCTACTGTACATGCCGCATGATTCAGTCATTTAGCCTTCAAGCAGCCTCAAATCCTCATCCTCTGACTAGATAACTGAAATGAGTTTATCGATCTATGAGGTGTGTCTAAGTCTATGTCACTATATAGTCATTAGGACTAGTTCAAATGTATGTGATTTTCCCTTCAAACCTGTTTTTTTCCCCACTCTCTTATACCAAGTCCCTTTCATCCATTTTAATTGCCCTTTAATAACATAACAAAATATTGAGCTACTGTTATGCTACAACAAGTGTTAAATTGTTTAAGTGTAAATAAATTCGTACACTTGGCATTGCTTTAAAATGAAAAATTCAACATGTGTTACCCAAGGTGGACATTTGGTCACATGCCCTTGCTTACAATTATTATGGATAATCAGAGACTCATCATTATCTCATCCATTGGTTTACTGATGACATTGATGACGTCCCAGTTGCCAAATGGACTCTGTCCATTTGAACCTTATTTCTGGGTGACTGTGACACGCTCAATGTCCTGGTCTTGAGCTACACTACAACTAGCCAAACAGACAGAGTGAATAAACAGTTCCATGTATCTTATGTTTGTTGACCACCAGCGACAGAGTACAATAATATTAACATAAATGTCAGATTAAACTGAGGTTTTATGAGCACACCCTCTGGGTTCACAATGACTGGTCTACTAGCGGACAAATGAGGACGCCGACTTAACACTGAAGAAAATAAACAGTGTTCTCCAGTGTTCTGCAAATCAGCTTTAGTTGGAAAGCTGGATGCCATTTATACACTATTTTGTTCTCCTAAATATCAATATTTATCTGTACTTTTACAGAAACTAACAAATGTACTGCTGTAACAAAATAGTTGTTTGCCACCATCCATTTGACCTGAGCTTTCTGAATGAAGTCTTATCCTCACAGGGTTCGGCCTAACTTTCTGTCCATCGCTCTCCCTGTTACCTTGAATAAGCATACTAACAACAAATAAAACCAACTAAAAATTCACTTTGGGTAGGATATCGTGGTCTTTCAGGCTTTCTCATATCATTTCAGTTTTCTAAGAAAGATATCTTATTCATTCAGTCTAAGTGTAAAAAAAACCAAAACATTTATCTGAAGAAAATCTTCCCCTGTATTGGATATGTTTACATCAAAAAAGATTATATTTGACTTTTCAAAGAACTCAATTACAACTACCAGTGATACAGCCTTTACTGACCCAAACCCAATCCTGGGTAGCAAGTCCAGGTCAGGAAACTGGTGGTATATGATTCTCCAAACAAAGTTGTTCCCATTATTGCGTCAAACTTGGGTGGTAAACTTACCTTATTTAAATTTTACTCATATGAGTAAGAGTGGCAGCATTTAGAGAAATTTGCCACATTGCGCTAACTTAAAAAATAATGAGTGTGACAATATGGCAACATTAAAATAATGTTAATCTGTTGGCAATAGCAGCATATTTTAGTAGTTCTTGCCAATGCTGAACCAAGATAATGTAGTCTGGCCAGCTCGTTTTAGGCCAACCACTGCGTTGCCAATAAAGGAGTTTTTTGTCTGTACAGAGCATAATCACATTGGTCATTGAATAAATCAGACCACATGGAGTTTTAAACTGTATGATTATTAGTGTAAAAAATATATTATTCCACTTGTTCTTTCATTTCAGCAGTTTAAGGCTTAAATTCTATTGGCTTTTGAAAAACTTCTCATCAATCAAAGAGCTAATGGGTAATGTGGTGAGGAAATGCAATTACTGCACTTCTCTATATCAAATAGCTATAGGATGTTCATTTGGTTCACACTGAAAAAGACAATAATATATACAGCAATGCTGCAAATGCCCATATCCATGTATCATTTCCACACCTGAGATTGGTCAGATCACAGGAGGTTATCGAATTTCAGGCTTTTTACTGGGTTGTAATGCAGTTTAGGCACAACAGGTGAAAAGGCAGACCGTAATCAAGCTCAAGAGCTCTTGAAATAATAACATGGCATTTTGATTTTTTTTTTAGTAATGGGGGGAAAAAGTTTCAGTTTTTGTCCTGCTTCTCAAAAATGACTTATTAGCTTTTTGTGATTGATCCTCACTCAAAGCACTGAAATTCAAAATGTCAAGGTATCTCCTCAACTTGTGATCACATGAGGTTTTGAAGGTTTCAGAATACCTGCACAGAATTCAGAAACAGCTCTGATCCAGTGCTCATTTGAATGGTCTCACACACACACTGCTCTACTGTGGCTCCAAAATTGAAAGGATGGAAGTTGTGTGCGTGTGTGTGTGTGTGTGTGTGTGTGTGTGTGTGTAAGTGGGCGTGTCTGTGTACTTGTGTGGATGGATGATGATCAGTGCAGTTTTGCTATCAAATCAGCAGCTATTGATTCATCTGACAGAGCAGATAAATAAGGCTGGCCATTTGTGAGGCGTGTATGTGTGTGTGTGTGCCTGGAAAGTGTTTCACAGTAGCTTGAAGCTGCAGTGATCCACTAATGGGCTTGTGCTGCCTTGTTCCTCATTGATCCAGGCATTGGAGGGCTTGCTGATGGCTTATGAGCCATATCCTGCAGCCCTGACACTGGCATTTATGCTAGTCCATTAAACCTCCTAACACCCCAAAATGACCCCATATGGAAACATCTCAATTATTAGATCATCAAGGTGCTGCTGCTGCTTTTATGTTATTTGCTTTTTAATCACTCTGCACCATCACAATTCTCCTGGTGCCTCTCATGCAATTACGAAAACAACATAGAGTTGGGTTCAATTTGCTGCCATTATTAATCGGAAAACAAAATTAAATCTGACCAGACCAGATGTCCTTCTGCTTAACAGAGCACCATATTGCATTAACTTTGTGTTGTATGTCAGTCACAAACCACTGAGCAATGTGTAGCTGAGGCAGAAATCCTTTTTTCTGACTGATTTAATACATGGAGGGTCATGAGCGAATCAACAAGCGTATTATGCCTGCACTATACCCGTGTTCACAGGTTGAGAGCTTGATTTACCGGCTCACCTCTAAAAATGTCACTGCCTGGTGCATATTTCCATCTTACAAGAGTGTGAAATGAAGCAAATATACTTGTTTCAGGTTCCCCTCCTGGAAAGGTTAGAAACTGCCCTCACAAGAACAAATGACAGTCCTTTGTGTAATTGGCAATAACCATCAGTGTTTATGTTTACTTGACTAGGGCCTCTAGTGGTCAAGTGAACTCTAAATTGTGATAACTGTGATATGTTGTATTCTCTTAGGAAGAAGGTCCAGGTTGAGAAATGGGTCAAGAAAATGTGGAGACCACAGTTCCGATCCTGTCGCCTACTGACTGACAACACTGGTTTATTTTCAGCTTGACCACAATCTTTCCCTGACCCTAGAAAGTAGTTTTTGTACTTAAAACTAACCAACAGCAACTATAGCAGATCTGGAAACACTTATACAAATCATTTTTGTCATAGTAATTTCAAAAGTGTTGCAAGTCCCTGACAAACAATGTTGTCCATAGTCTGATGTTGCTTAATGCTTTCAGATGCTTGTTGAAACACAGGGAGGTTGGAACTGAGGAAGCAAGTGGAGTACATCACTGTTGAGCTTCACTCAACTGGATTACCAAATAAAAATATTATTCTAACCTCAAACAGGGCAACAGAACTCAAACATACTTGATGCGCTGTTTTTCTTGGGAGTAATAAGGGCAACGTGGCTAAATTCGCATAGGCTTAGTTTTTCAATTTTACCACCACACCAGTGGTGAAATTTGTCTCATAATGCAACTTGGTATTCAAATGTAGAAAAAAAAGGCCACTAATCTAATCCAGGTTTCTCATTTCTGTGAGGCCACAGTAGTGCTAAGCAGTCATGCATTATCGTGCATTAAGTGCACATATGTTCACATAGACTCCAGTCTGCTTTTAGCACTCGCCTCTTTGATCTACACTGTGTTCAGTGAGCTTACACACAGTGTGCTTGTATTAAAAGGCAAAATGCATTATCCAAACGTAAAACACATCAAGCAGAAAATGACATTAAAAAACACGTTGATTTTTGCTTGCAATCTAATTTACTGACAGTGTTGCTTGCACCAGTAAGGTTAGTATACACAATTTTAACATTATATGCTATTTAAAACCTCCATTTTACATAGTTTGTAGCTTTTTCATAGGCTTAGTTAGTTTTGCAGTGTGAAAAGAATTAAACTAATAAGCTCCAGCTTCACCTACACCTTCCTCGACCACTGAAATAAATCTCTTTTGATGCATTATTTTGCGTAATTACCTATAATTTTAACTTAACTACATGATAATATGCTTTTATATGTGATGTAATCTCATTGGGCCTCTAATAATGTTTGGTGCAACATGTTTGTTTTGGCTGATACCACTCAGATCTGAGTACAGTTTCACTCCATGCTGGTTGGCTATAATCAGTTCAAGCATTAGCACGTGTCCATGTTTTGGTTTTAATTCAAAGCTAAATACTATAATATATGAAAGTTTGAATATTTAAGCTACTCCTTTGATCAGTGAGATTGCTACCACAAACATAAACATACAACATAAATAGCTACATGTGCCTTCTACTCAGCTGAGTCCTATTCGCTATCTTCCCTTCCTCCTCCAAGACTGTAAGATTTCAAGGCTGGGGGAGCAGTAAATGTAAACTGCCTTTTCTATTATAGCAAAATTGTTTCAAAAAAAAAAAATAATCTGGGAGAAGTGGGCTGTGTCACATAGCCATCAGTCATGTCATGAGGGAAACCAGGTGAAGAATTGCATCTGGAGCACAACAGAACGCCACACCTGTTGTAACAACTGAGGAAGGAAGGCATCAACTGAAGTCTACAAGTGATGTTTGTGTTTCTGTGACCACCATTCAAAAAGCAGTTGTTCCTGGGTCTGATTTACTTGTTTGTTTGTTTGTTTGTTTCCCCCCCATACTGTTATGTTGTTAACAGGGGCTTAGTGGAATTGACCAATCCAGTTTGAGCCCTGTGAACTTCTCAAATACTTATTATATTTGTATATTTCACACCCATCATACTTCATTTCATACAGTTTATTGTATGAAATGAAGTATGATGGTTGTGAACACTAGGACTGACTATTATACCTCAATACACTTTTGGTATTGACTGAAATCTGTCCAATGTACCAACAGTAACTAAGGAGGGTACTTAATTAACAGATCAAAGTACATTAATTCCATTAGCTCTGTAATGCACAGCAACTTCCACACTGAATCCAGTTCAATTAGAATATTCTTGATCTGTGAACTAAAAGTGAAACTTTGGACATTAGTAAAAGATAAAAGTGAAAAACCCCCCCCACTTGCAAGCAGAACCTATTCATCAAATGTCTTTCGACTTAAAAATAGTCTCACCGTTCAGAGGTTATGGTGGTTAGGACTAGAACCTACACTAGAAGGCTTCTTCTACTAAAGTAGAAAGAAGTATTAAAGAATTCACACACACACACACACACACACACCTAATAATCATATAGGTTTTTGCAGAATAAATGTAACACAGAAAATGTAAGGAATTTTTATGGGGCACTAGGTTGAATGTTTGTGGGCCCTATTTTTGTGGCGCTGCAAGCAAAGTTGTTTGAATAATTTGGTGTAAACTGGGTCTTAGACTGTGCTGAGAATAGACATGTCAGAAGCACATCTGTTTCAGTCAATGTGAAATGTCAATGTTGCCATTTTTGTAATCTTGTCAACAAGCGTAAAAAAAAAAAATTGGAGAAAACAGGCTGTTATTAATGGAATGATGTAAATACAAACATTTAATATGGATTGATGAGGAATACTGGTCTGCATCTATCTATAAATGAATATAATTGATTGTGACAGTATCTGTTGTGCACAGCTGCTCTATGATGAAAAGTTTCTCCTTGAGTTCATTGAACCCCTACAGCCATATGAAGGATCGATGTGTTGATAATCTGCAGCTACTGCTTCGAAAACTGCCACACTAGAGTACAGTGCCATATTAATCACCACACCCTTCAGCCACTTCCGCATGTTACCCTGCTGCTCATACATTAATCAATATACAGTAACAGGTGTATTAGAAGACGTCCACATAGCCTGTTCACCCAAGCTTTGCACTGGTCATTGACTGGCATTTCCTCTCTGAACATGAAAGTAATGAATCATCTGATCACTTGGCAGATGCCCTTAAATGGAACCCCAACACTTTGCTGTAAGTGCAAATAAATTGCTTTATAAATGTGTAATTTTCTTGACTTTTAGCAAAGACCTGTGTTACACCTGAGTTAGCTATTTAGGGCATTCTTTTTTCTTTTTTTTAAAGATAATTTTTTTGGGCTTTTTATGCCTTTAATGATAGGTCAGCTGAAGATAGACAGAAAGCAGGGGCAGAGAGAGGGGGAGTGACATGCAGTAAATGGCCGTCCGATGCAGGATTCGAGCTGGGGCCAGCTGCAGCGAGGACTGTAGCCTCCACACACGGGGCGTCCGCTTAACCCACTACGCTACCGACCGCCCCGCTATTTAGGGCATTCTTACGTGTAAGACATTTGATATATGACCCTAGATAGTTGGTTCAGTGTCCTTGGAGTGTTACTGTCCTCAAGCCACACCAAACACGCCTTGATATTAAAAATTGTGGCAGACAAAATAAATTAAAACGTAGATAGAATCTGTTGGCAATGCTTTCCAGATAAGTGGCTCACTTAAAGATTATGAACTAAGCATGCAACAATTTGCAATGGAAATTAATGCAAGACATCAAACTCTCCCTTGGTGTACTTTTTAGCGATTCAGTTTTTAGATCACAGACATATTTCTGCTTCAGGCAGTAGACAACCGGCTTCTGTTCTCCTTTCACGACGTCTTCCTTTTCAAGAATTAATGATCCTAATCTAGTCGGTGTGATTTGAATGTTGTGGGAGGCCCGAAGAAAAGAAAAAAAAAAAAAAGATGTTGCATTGTTATGATTCAGTATGTCATCAGCGGTTTGGATGACAAGACCCTGAGGTCGACATCTCTAACAATTAGACATCAGACTAACCTTTCACACACATACACTGATTGGTCTCAATAAACGTCAGCAACAACAGATCTACTGGTTGCTATGACGACGTCTTCAGCAGCTGAACACACTATATGAATAACAATATGGCCTGGTACTGCTGCTGACTTCAGAGAATAACCAAAGACCAACAGGCTTTACGTCCGTGCTAATCAATTTGAGTAATGACTGTGGGTATTTTACCCTCAGTAAACAGACTTCCACTTTGACAGAATCTTCCCAGCTTGTCAAAACTGCCTGATGTGCAATAGGTGATCTTTCTTATCATGACGAAATGCCACGTGTTGATGTGTTTGTCGTAGAACAGTTCAGTTTTATTGTTCAATGTGTGTGTACACTTATATCTGATGATTTTTATCCCAGCTAACATTTATCTACAAATGTCAATATTGACAAATCGATCATTTCTATTTCCAAAAAAAACCTGAACATTATCAAACTGATTTTGTTCCGTTGTGAATCATACTTTGGGTTTATTAATCCCCATTGTCTTCTTTGTGATAAAATGGTAATTTCAGGCAAAGGCTTCAGCACTTAGCTTCTCTGACAGTCATAGGCTAAAGGTTTGAGCAAACTTACTGGTTCTATTCCCTTGCCATCTCCTCCAGACATGTGTGCACTGCCCACAACTGCTTGTGTACATACTGCTACTACGAAAAGGTTTGCCAATGCTCTAACACAGTAGTTTGCGCTGCAGACAAATCTACAGCAAACACAGCAGAACCACCTCACAGGTCAATGTAAGCAGTTCGTCAAAGAAATCAAACAATTTGACTCTTGCAGTCTTGACAATTTAACCACTATTTATTCATGTATTTTTTGAAGCCAGCAGTTAATGGCCATTTTAAAAACTGCACCTTAAGGCACTTCAGCACTGACTTCTCCACTCAGCTGTAGTAGTTGGTACTATTTCATTATTAAGCTCCTAAGTTCAAAATCATGTTTAATACAGTTGGACGGGCTAAAAAAGAAATATTAAAGCAATGCAGGAACGCAAAAGCCTCAAAATGTTGCGGAAAGTTATTTAAAGGTAGAATGTAAAGTCAGAGAGTGACATTCTCACAGATCTGTAAGAATGAGGACACACCCGGATAGAGTTGTGATGAACATGATGTCATTTGTGTTTGAAAGGTGAAATCAAGGTTTAGCTGACTGAATAATTGCTTCTACATGTTCTCACATTACTTTAAACTAACTCAAAAACAGGGGCAATTATGCAGGTAGCAATCCACTGGGTACCTCTGTGAAAATGAAGACTGTTGAAGGCCAATTTAGCAAATTCTGTACCTCTGTTTTTTTAAAATCCAGATCTACATCTTTTTCATTATAGTCATGTAACCACAAGGAGGTCATTTTCAAGTTCACAAATAAATCCACAGCATCTATAATATTAGTATGAGTGTGACCACAACCTGTTGCCTCTGATGATGATGGAGCGATGCTGTGAAAGATATGAACGCTTTCCCACCACAACAAAATGAGGCATGGCAAACTAGTTGGAAAAGAATGTTCCTGTGCAGTTCCCACTGTGCTTCCAACCATCCTTTTTATTAACGTGAAGTATTGTCGCAGTCTGGCACTAAAACGACTCTCTGATCCAAAACTCCCCCAGAGAGAAGAAATGAGGGACGGGGAAATGAAGAGGGAAACTGCAAAAAAAAAAGGAACAGAACAACGTTGGAGTTAAAGTAAGAGAAAGAAGGTAAGAACAAAGAGGCAGAGAAAAACTGAGCAATGGGAGGGAGGAAAGGCAAGGTGATATACTGTATGAGAAGAGCAAGAGCTGATAAAAGAAAAGGAAAAGCAGGCTCAGGCTCTCAGATGTAGCTTTTCCCAAAGAAGACGGATTTCAGAGTAGCCAAATTGGCTTTTTTCCCCTTTCTTCTTGCTTGTCAGTAACAGGAGGATGCTGCTGAGCCCTTGCAATAAACCCGCTGTATGCAGCATTTACATATGCAATTCATTTACAAAGGAAGTCTGTCAAAGAAATAGGAGGACGAAGGCAAATTAGAGCATATCAGAGAGTAGGACGCCCTAGTACGGAACATGAAAGGTTTGTTTTCAGATGTTGTACCAACCCAACCAGCAACCACAAGCTGAGTGGTAAATCAAGTGTGCGGCTAATAAGGTGCGAGGCTAAGTCTCCAAATCCCTCAACAAATACAGAGTCAGCTCACCCAAAAGAACTTGATTCTATTTTCAAATGTGTATATTGGTAGCACTGTTCCAATAAAGGAAACCTGCTGTTTTCCTCACAACTCATTATTCACCAAAGGTTTGAAGAGCAGGTCAGTATTTGTTTGTATCATGCACAAAAGGACAGTTAACTAAGTAAGGATACTTTTAGCTGAAGATGTTTGGTTGCACATTATTTCACTAATTAACAGCTTGTTGATTAATTAAAAGGCAAAGCATGGATGTGAACAATGTACCACAATATTCAAAAATATGCTTTTGCAAATATTTTATGGGAGGAAGGAAATGCATTCATCACATATGGCAGGAGAAGTTCAGCGGAGGTAACTTTAAAGTCAAGTGTTGACAGGTGTCTCAGTCTATCACAGTCAGTCATGGTCAGCTCCACCTAGTTTTTCTCCCTTTTACTCAAATCAGGTTTTTCCCTCAGTAACTGACAAAGAATGTGTGGGTAAAAAACACTGGCACTAAACCTACATGCAACTGCCAGCAAGAAGATAATCAGACTGCTGAAGCCTCAATAGCTCCAGCCGACCAAGAACAAACAACAAAAGACAAACGTCACAACCATAAAAGCATCCAAACGTAAGAATGCCATGGTGAAGCTATAGGTGATGTTAGACAGCAAAATAAAACTAAACTGTTTATCCAAAAATATGTAGTTCATACCCCAGATCAAAGTGCTGTAGTGTTCCTCAGACACCGCCTTGTCATGGCCAGACATTTATTGAATGATATGTTCATGCATATCACATTCCCTGACACTCCATCACTATTGCTTGAGCGAAATGTCAGAAGTGCTTGCTTAGGACAGGTACGGGTTATTTGTGCACACTGCTGTCAAATAACATCAAAGCACTCAGTAACCTTTGGAGAGCTCAAGAAGGATTTTTATCTGCATGCAAAATTCAACCTTGGAACAGAAATACCTCAAAGTGTTTTGCAGTGAACTGTCCGAGTACACGGAGGATACAAAAACAAAGCCTACAAAGGAGATTGGTACATACAACAAAAGTGGTGATGAATTTATGTTGTTTATATGTTCTGTTTATGAGAAGAGAAGGCATATCCACTGAGAGCGGTTACTTATGATAGCTCGGATGGGAAGCAATGATAAACCTTTCCGGCTACATATTGTAAATCAGATACACAGACCCTACAGAGATTAATTTATTCTGGTTCCCGGCCAAAAATCCTTTACCACAAATGCAATAAATCCCCTTATACAGTGAATTGATCCCCTTTATAGTGTTGTCATCAATTTTTCAAGGACACAAAGTTGCCTTATCTCCAAAATCTAATACTTGTTCAAAAGACAGGGCAAAGGAAGCACTGTTTGACTTTTTTTTCTTCATTCACTTACTTCGCATATCTTTCCACTCATCTTTCAAAACAAAAGATTTTAAAAGAATTGTATTAAATTGGGATGTTTGTCAGGCCTATGCCAGGAACAACTCTTTGGATGCTTGCCCTAATTTAAAAAGGAAGGGTTTTGGAACTGTCTATAATAATGATATACTCATATTCCATGTCTATGTTGAAAGATTAAATGGACACTAAACAATGTCCTCACTGTCATATTGGCAGGGAGGTAAATCCTTCCACTATGAATGCACTGTAACAAACAAACAAAATTTCTTTCAGTACAAAAATGCAATCTGAAGTTCAGCTGTCACTAGTAAGAGGCTTCAAAGTTATGTTTTCTCTTGGTATAAAAGTTGCAACACAAGAAGTAAACCTACATGTAAAGCCTCATTAACTTTAACACGAGGAGAACTACAGAACCAGGAGTGGATGGATTCTGTCTCCCGCTTCTTACAATGGATTTGTGCAAGGAACGGATCATTTTAGGAACACCAACACCGATGATTATAGCACTTGGTTTGAAAAAACAAAACAAAACATAACCTTGAGCATTATTTGCTTTACAAACCTATAACACAGGAAATTTGAGCTACAAAAATTAAAAAAGAAAAATATTGCAGTGAACTATGAAACTACTCAATACTTAGCTAGTGTCCAAGAAAAAGTAATTTCAAAATCCTTTCTAATCAAACTGACCCTCTAAAAGTTCAGGTGAAATGAAAATAAGTGAGGGAGAAATAGCACAGCAAATTGCCCAGGATTGGTATGGTAGGTTTTAACGCACTGAGTAACAGCTTTCAGATCAACAGCACAGCTCTCAGCAAACACATCCAACAATTGTCTGATAACTGACAAAAGTTTGTTGCTCTAGTATTCCATTCCCATTTGGTCTTGCAGAATATCAAGCGATGGAAACACAAATACAGATACACGGCTCAGCATCCAATTAATGCATTGAACACAATGTGCACACGCAGTCTGTATACACTTAGGGATGATCTGTGATTGAATGATTCTTACAGCCCACCCCCACCTCTGGTCTGGTGTGCAACAAGGCAAAGATAGCTGATAACTCAATCCAGTTGAACAGCAGCCATGCCCTACAGCCACACTACAAAAATGAAACGCTCCATTCCTCTGTGAGCACTAAAGACGAACTCAAATAACCCATTCCATGTGAGGTGAAAGCAGAGGCCCTTTCAACAGAACGGGTAAAAATCTACAAAAAAGGATGCTGCTACTACAAACACAGACAGTCTCTGGGGACGGGCCTTCTTTGAACAGGGATTTATCTTCGCCGCTTTGAAAAAGTTCTATTATTGACTACCTATCTCAGCCAGATAGTTTGTTACTACCGAGTAATTGCCTTAAAAAACAAGTTAGGAAGTACTCAGCAGGAGTTTTATGTAAGAATTCTGCCTTACAAACAGCATTGGACACAATTGTGGTTATGGAATAGCAATGCGAATTCACACACTTAAAGTGGTTTGTATTTGTCTTTGATATTACATAACATGAAACAAGACAAGTCTAAAGTCTAAATATCGCGTATCATATCCAAACACTAATAAAAACATAGTTATGCTTATTATTTTTCATTTCTTCTATATTTCATAAATAGAGCCCCCTAAAGCTAACACACTGGATTTTTAAGACTTAAACAGAAGAATGATTTGGTGTGTTTGCTTGTTTGACAGATGTCTCAGTGTATCCATGTCAGCCATACATTTTTGTTTTGTTTTGGCATCACTGCAGAAACCTATGACTGACACCACAGATGTGATGTGTTCGATGTTCAAGGATAATTTAGTTTATTTCAAGGTGAATGAAGATCAAGCGTTCCCTGAAAAAAAACAAATCTAGAATCTATTCAGCATAAGACACATGTTGGCTGCTGTGAGGGTAGAAGGTAAAGCATGACCTTTACGTGATGTAAAATAACAAATGTCCTTTTGACTGCTGATTTGATCGTGCTTTGACCTTGTTAACCTCAGTTTCCAGTAAACCCAGCTTTGAAGACCCGCTGCTCTTACTTCCCACTCGGAATAATGAAACAATTGGATTGGCAGAGGAAGTGTAAGAGGAGGGGGGCCTCCTCATTAAAAAGCCCTTTATTCATTCTTATTGCATTACAGACATCTTTTGTGCTGTTCTCTTTCTCTGTTCCGTCATCTAATGTATTCACCCCAGCTTCTCACTGGGTGGAGGCCTCGCAGAGTCACTGGGTGGTGGGAAAGCTGCTGTCATTAGGTATTGATGCCTCACTGTGTGAATCTTTTAAAACCATGAAGGACGTTATAATCCTGATATCATGTCACTAAACATTATTGTAATGCACATGACATAGACCTACACATGAACTGTGGAACATTTAGTTCCAGTACTAATACTTTTTCTAATTAAGGTTGCATCAGATAGCCTGAAAATGTTCTTGGTGTACTTAAAGAGACGTGTGGTGCAGTTTATTGAAAGGCAGAAAAATACCGTAATATTATATTTGCAACACGTGCATTGATATGGAATGTTAAAATGATCTACTCTTCATAAACAGATTTTATTGTATCCTTGTTGATAGGTCTTTCATAAACTGCAGAAAAATATCTAGCATCTGTGATTTTGCTTATAGGTCTGAAAAGATGTTTTGAACTTTGGGGTGCATTGAATTGCCAGACCAACAAAAATGGACTTCCAAATAATATGGAGCAACAAAAGAAATATCCTCTCTCATTTTCTACTAGCAAGGGTATAAAATGTTTGCTTCCATCATGAAGTGTACAACATGCGGGTCAGTCTTTGCCACCATACACTGAGGCAAAGAAGCCTGGTTACATTGTTGCTTCAATTACAATGTTGCGATAAAGAATGACCAAAAGCATTTGTACTCTTTCAATAACAGAAACTAAATAATTACCATGAGAGAAATGAGTAGCACTTCTCTGCAAAATGTTTGTCTAATTTGTATTGTTTAACTGATACTGACTCAATTGTCCAGCCTTTTAAAGCACTTTATATATATTAATTTTTGCATTTGCTCAAAGGTTTGTCATAAACACCTCTTATTAGCTGTCAGGAACGTTTGATTTAAACTTCAGTTGATCGCTTGCCCTTGTTTCCTCGATGACAACCTGAAGGGTTATTGTCTTTTACATCATAATTTTCATTGCTAGAGACACTCTGAAGGGAACATTAAAAAGAAGAAAATGTCCTGAAGTGAAATTTGAGTTGCTGGAGCCAGAAAACACCAGTTTGTGAAAAAGAGTAGAAATTGTCAATGTACGTCTACACAAATTTCTTGTTCTTAAGTTTTGTCAGAAGCGTTATGGAAAGAACCCTACAGAGATAGACGATCATGTGAAACAGTACAACCCTCTTTGTCGAACCAGAGACATCGGATATATCGCTGTGTTCATAGCCACCAGACTTAACTTGCAGATCATCGTATCATTCAAACACAGAAACAAAATCTAAAGTCGTGAAAATATGGAGGTAGTGGGGATAAACGAAACAGTGTGTGGCGCTAAAATATTTTCACATCTAACTCTGACATGTCGGAAGCCCTCTCGCTCAATACTGGATCAATATTAAAAAATAAAATAAAATAAAAATTCCCCATTAGTCAGTTACTAAGATGTAAAACCATGGGAAAATAGCCTAAGTAATAGTGGCAAATACAGAGCTTACAAAGAACATGAGCCTGTCCCAACTTTTTTGAGACATGTTGCTGGCATCAGATTCAAAACGTGCATATCGTTTTCAAAAAACAATAAAATTACTCACTTTCAATATTTGATAAGTTGTCACATTTTTAACTAAATATAAGGTTTCAATGTGTCCATATCGTCACATTTTGTATCTCTTTACATTTTACACTGAGTGCCACATTTCTTGGGACCTCTTGGGTAACATTATGTAGGATCTAAATAGAGGCAGCCATCTGTCTGGCACCTGGATGACCAACCAAAAAAAAAAAAAACTTGAATATTTTCAAGTGATAGCCATAAAATGCTGTCCTGTTCTGCTCCTTCCACTGTGCTGTGTATCTGGCATTGATACAACCCTCCTCATCCCCTCATTACCAAATCTGTCTTAGATAGTCTTAGTACTGCATTTCTGTCGTGTCCTCTAAGCCTCTGTGGCTTGAGAACAGTTTGCCACAAAAGGCACAGCTACAGACTGCTAATATTTGCAGTAAGTTCTCTTCAGCCCTCTCGGACAGCTGTGAAATATATTCAGAGAAAGGAAGACAGAGGCAGAGACAGAGAGAGAGAGTGTACTACTCATCCATGTCAAACAGAATCCAGCCGATTGTTTCTGCAAGAGCGCAGCAGACGGCAAGAGAGATATTTGCATTGAACATGTCCTCTAACCTGCTCTCTCTATCCTCATCTTTTCTCTCATCTCCTCACAGATAAAGAAGTACAACCCTGCAAGTCACCAGCAGAGCTCTCGGGTAAATTACAGCACACACCACTGTTGTGCGCTCAAATATTATAATTTTTAAAAAGATATGTTGTTTGCCTACTGGGGAGATTCATTAAACCAGAACACTATGTGATTATCGTTATGATAATTCTGAAACAATGAAAATTGCAAAATAATAGAAGTGGGACTCATGCTGAGAAAGTTGGAGGTCTATCTTACCCACATGCTCAAGATACTGTAATGCAATACATTCCTATTTGGCTGTCCAATCTGTGTTGCAATATTATTATAGCAACAGTGGCCTTGCCCTGCGTGAACCATGAGTTGTTAAACTGGAGACAATGAATCCTCACTTGCCTTCAGCCAAAAGCAAACCTAACCTGAATTTCAATCTAACCTTTTGAGAATTGGAAAAGGAGGACAAACAACTAGGTCATGCGAGGCCATATGTGCATTCACAGTTGCACACATACGCCTCTTTCATTCCAATACTTTTCCATGGCAATGCTCACACCAAACTAACTTGAATACTTACCCGAAAATAAACGTGATACTGATTCTATCTGTACCCATAAATACAATTCTCTTAACATAACTTTACCACAGGATTTCTCTGCATTGCTGGACCCATTTAAATGTCCTAAAATGATAATGAATCCAGCAGTTACAGACCTGAAAAGTTGTAATTTTAAATAGAACATTTTAGAATGGCATACTGTGAATCCATTTTTTAAGAACATTAACACTTTAGGTCCCAGGTATTTCACTCTATTTATTTACAGGCTTATGACATGGGTAGGCTACACTGTAGATATAATTAGTCATGCCAAACATAATATAGACTATTCTTTGCCTTAGCACTGTCAAAAAATGTAATTACAGTGCATGACAAAAGAGGAAAGATGAATATGATTTGAGGTTTTGCCACAAGGGTTCCCATTTTACATTTTGGTGCGTGTCCACCATAAAAAGTGCAATGCAAGCACATTTTTACATGATTTCTTAGGAGAACTGTGATCACTGGAAAGGCTAAGTCAATCTGATTCTCCGTTTTCCGACTTACAAGTTATAGCTAACTGAGAAGAAGGTGCATATTTTTAACCCAGATGTCAGTCTTGTTCATGGGGTGAAATAAGCTCCACTCCAATGAACAGATTTTTTTTTAGAAATTATTTGTGCATATTTAGTCTAAGGCATTTCCTGTGACCTGCCAGCTTTAACATAATGATAGCTGTTCAGGGGTAAACACACATTACTGCCACCACAGAGTAAACAGACTTGTTATGCAGCAACTGCCATTAAGTTCCATGCAGGCACTGATAATCAGGAAGAAAGTAGGAAAAAAAAGGACAAGCTAAACTTGGACTCCTTTGAACAAACATTTCCACAGAGCCAGAAGGGTAAAGGCGCTCAAGGAACAGTGTTATTGTAACACAGAGCCCATCACTGAGCCCACAGTGAAACACTTCTCTGAATTTGAGAAGGTGGAGAAGCAGATTTGGGAACACAGACAATAATCCTGTTCCACATTCAATAACACTAATATTCACTGAACTCACCACAGCCTTTTTGTTTGCAAAGTACAACAGACTTTGTGTGATTTCAAGGACATCCTGGACCAATGAATGCTGCATCAGCGTCAGCGTTGTAGGTTATGTAGCATTCTGGCTTTTTTTTTCTCGTGTTGGGTCATGTCCTCAGAAAAACGTATGAATTCTTACAACAACAAAGATAAAGTTCTCTTACCTTGATAAGGCAGGCAAGAAAGGCCATTCATGGTCACCACATGGTAGGAGGGAAAAAAACAAGTTAAAGTACATTAGTAAAATTACAGTCTTTACATGCCCATACATTAGACAGCCATGAAAGGGTTCTAATCAGAGTGACTTAGGTTGAAGTCAGTGATTTGTCTGCACATGTGGACAGTAATTGATTTAGGCCAGCACCTTCCCCAGCAAACTACTTTTGTGTTTCATGGTGTATGCTGAATGTATTCTTGGGCAGACAAGTTTCAGAGCCAAAGATAATAGTTCTTGAAAAATGAAGTGTCAAGTGTAGAACTTCATTTGACAAGTCACGTGTTGATTGTACTTAGACATATAAATACTTCTGACAAGTATGTGCTAGGAACAAACTGCTTAGGCGAAGAAGTCAGAAAGAGAAAAATGAGATTCGGGTACAACAATTTGCCTTTTTATTCCATGTAGTGTGTCGTGGAGGAAGACAACCAGATCTGCATCTAGCACACTTCATGAGCATCAAAATGAAAGACTAGGGAGGTTTGTTTTTTCTTCCCTTAGCTCCTTTAAATTAATGTCTACAACATGTTCCATTATGTTTCAGGAGGACGGGTTGAAAAGGTATCACCTATTCTTACATAGCAACCATATAGAAAGATATACAGAGGGGTCCAAAAGTCTGGGAGCACTAGTCAAGATAGTTCATATCTGAATATACTTATACACCCTCTGGTTTGCAACTTTCTACCTCTCAGGGATCTAAGCTTGATGTATTGCTCTTCTGATGGCATGGTAACTATTAGTCTACCTAATTGTACAACTGATCAAGTTCCTGTAAACTGATTTAGAGTTTCATACATTGTCCCCTTAGAAACCAAACACGATTTGACGCTAAGAAAGTCCCTCTATGCTTAGAATAACACTTTGACTTCTGACACTTAAATCCTGTGTGTGTGTGTGTTGTTTAATCTGTAACATAACAAATACAGAGGAAACAGTTATATACCTATGAAAATATGCCAAAACCCAAAGAACACCAACAAAAATGAGTGTGAGACATTGACACAACCTAGATGGAGAGCTTTTGGTTTCACATCCTGCAGCACTGCTCTGTTGTATTTACAGGCTACTGATTTCCTATAGCCTTTAGGTGTCGTGTTGGCCTGAATCATTCATTGCTGTTAGGCAAGGCATGAAAGAATCCTATAGCTCATAAGGCTCAACAGAGACAGAAGTTGGCTGAGTTCCTTCACAATATGGGCTGTTATGGTACATGTACTGTAAAGATTTAAACACTTGAAGTGTGCTGTATAAACAATGTGAAAAGACCATACTGGTCATTTTCCATGGTTTAGCCCATTAACTGCGAATTACACATACTTTACATTCTTACGGAGCATTTTCCAAAGCATACCTTGACTGTTTTTTTTTTTTTAGATTTTTTTACCTTCCTGGCAGGGTTTGGTTTATCTCAGCTATAAAACATTCAACTAAGAGACTTATAATGTTTTGTACTTATTGTTACATGGTACAGCATTCATCATGAGGTAAAACTCTCTCACATCGTGCATTCAAGAACACTCCGAGTTCGCTGCTGAACAACAATCAAATCTTTTTGGTGAAAGAAACAGCCTCATTCGCTCTGTGCTCACAATGTGCTCATTTGAATACTCTTTGTTTTCTGGGCTTTAATTTCTGACATCATCTTTGAAATGCTTTTTTTTTAAAAGATCTCTTGCCTGCATATGCATTACCATTTAGAGAAAACAAACAACACAACAAGGCAATAAATTATTCACTGTGACAAATTACTTATCGCTATCATAGTTGTTTTTATACCATTGTGAAATTAATGGAAACTAATGGCTACCAGGGGAAATAATATATTGATTTAATTTGGGAAATAGTCAGTGGGAATGTAAATTATGATGTACCGAAGTTTCAAAATTGTGTGCAATGCAGCTTTATAAATTCAAATGGATTCACTGAAACTGAAACTGGTGGATGCCTTACAATGCATTCAAACAGCTGCTCTTTCGTAGTACCCAAACATTGTAAAGCAGTGGTTCATCAATAAATCTTCAAAGCAATTTGCATCTGTCAGACCTGCCTCAATCCCTGACAGTTGTGCTTTTTATAGAGTCATCATAAATCAGAGGGGTCTGGTTACTGAAAAGGAGGGACATAATATGCAAATGAGTCCTTTAGACCGCCCCAATGCACAAGAAAAAAAGAAAAAAAAGGGAGGTCAAAGGGATTTTTTAATATGGGCAAGTAGGAGGGGGTTGATTGGGTGGATCAGTGGCTGGTGGTCAACACAAAACAGCAATTTACATTTACAGATTTTAATCGACCCACAGGTCAGACTTAACACCAAAAAATTTTAAATGTTTTCTTGAACCTGTGAACTTCCACACAGACATCTAATTAAGTGGATTGTCCCTTTCTGATCATTATTGTATGTCAAGGATAAATAGATAAATAAATTTCTTAAGCGAACAAAAAAATGGCAAAGGAGTATGGCAAGTATGAATAAGGAACCATCTACAGTACTTTGCCAAACAAGGTTACAAAGTGCTGTGAAATAAATAAAAAAAAACAATCCGGCAAAACAACAATCAGCTATAATAAAGACAAGACTTGCTGTGCTGGCTGTGCTTAAACTGCTCAGCAAAAAGGAATTAACATAACTTGCTGGGATTATCGACAACTACCAAAATATACATAAAATAACGACTCAATAATCTTTATATTTTTTTTTCAACAGTTCAGTGATCACAAGTATTATTACATACACAAAGAACAACTATTACTCAGACCCAATCAGAAAAATTCTGAAAACATACAAGATTCACAGCAAACTAGTTTGTCACAATCAATCAACACAATGGATGTTTCTGAGTTTTGGAGAGACAATTTATGACTTACTTACTAAATGTGTTTGTGCTAACAGCTCGTGCAGACTGTGATGACTGTAACACCATAAAACATTTAGATTCATGATGGAATATACTAACTGAAAATATTATGGGACTAAACATAGAGTGTTTGTCCTTAGGTTTTTCTAAGGGGGTTATTCTATATGGAAGTGTTCAGCGAATTTCATGATTAGATTATTGGACATATTAGACTTGTATATAAATTTGTAGTTTTTAGAGTAATGTAGGGAACAAAGGAAATGGCACTGGGTCAGGTTACAGAGATTTATCCCCATGAGACAATGAGTATCCATAGATAATTTTATCAAAAAGGTTTTTTAAATCAACCAAGGTGTTGAACATCATGACCCAGAACTGTCACAAGACAAAACATTAGGGGTTACTAAAATCAATAGGATTCATCCTATGGGAATAATGAATGTCCATACCTAATTAAATCTGGTCAATTTAGTAATTGAAATAACTTTCTCTGGACAGACAGATGGCCACACCACGCGTGTGACAAAAACATTTCAGTTCCAAAGAACACAAAAATGCACATCTTTCCTTACAAAATGCTGTATTTACTCTAAACAGAAGTATGAAAACAAGAAGGCGACTTCTTTGAAAAGGAAGCAGTTAACAAAAAAGAAATGGTGTTGTAAATGCAAAGACAGAGTTTGTGCTGGTATTGTACAAAGCTCCCATGTGAGGCAAAGTTGTCTTTATTCAGGTTGGATCTAAGGTTATCTGCTTCATCTGTTGTTCTTGATCTGTGGAATGCATGCACTGAAACCATTTAATATCCTCCAAATGTACCGGGTGTTCCAAATATTATGGTAAATGAGGGTTACTTTGAAGTCGACTATTGATTTTGCCTAATATCTCCAGTGAATATCAGAAGGGTTATGGGGATTGTGGTGTATGAAGTATTCAGTGGCAGTTGGCAGACACACACACATTTTGTTTAGCTCTCTTGCTGGCTGACTCTGCTCTGTGTGGTCGGTTCTGAAGGGAAACACTACACTGTGGATTTTTTGGAATTAGATTAGGAATGTGGTGCAAGGTAGCAGGGTTCAAGGGTTCAATTGCTGCCTTTTAACATCAAAGTCATCCCGGGTGTTCAGATTTAAATACTTAAGATATAAACCTGGACATAGTGGCCGAGTATGGAACAGATTTGAGGGGCATCTGGGTCGTACAATGTATGAAAACAACTGCTCGAGTAGGTTAAATGTTGCATGAGGCTTTAAGGTGGCATTATCTTCATATCTCCACTATCTTAATGATAGCATTGTACATGTTTATTTGTTGATCAGGGAACTTGTTTAAATGAAGTGAGCTTCATTCCAGATTATTTGGAATAGTGAATTATGATACAAGCAATGTGAACAGAAATCCAATACCACCTTAGTAACAATAAAAAAGTAGTATACTATCCAGATTTCAATGTAAAGTCAACTGCACAAGATTTTCCATAGACAAGTTCAGGGTTAAAATGTCTGCAGTGCAGGATAGAACACCTGCACTTCATATGCCTCAATCTGGGCAAAAAATTGTGCACATTCCCCACACGATCAAGAGGATTATGCACGAGGTGGCTGTGCGTATCCGTTGGGTTTCCAGATTCTCACAGATTGCATGATCTTCATCAAGTGTATCCCATCAGTACTGTTAAATCTAACATGTGGCCAGGACTTTTTGACTTACAGGGCAATGGTACTTTTAAATTGATTCCTCCTTCTTCTTCTTCAGTTGATGTAACCGTTTATTAGTATGATAAGCTCCCCCACAAGAAGAGCACAAGAGAACATTTTGTAAGCAAAAATGGTAGCTGATTTAATGAAGGGAAAGCCTTTTAATTCCCTATACACTAGTGCAATTACATTAAAGATATTATTTTACTACCTATTACAAGAGGCCAAAGACATCTGAATGCAAGATGAGTGGTTCGTCTTTGTTTTTCAAAAGTAAGTTTCTAAACCTGAGAATTAATACCTCGACTGATTTATATTTTGCTTATATAAGTTCTTTTTTTTCTTCTTTCTTTTAATCTAATTTGTTGGGCACAGGTAGCAACACTTATGAAGGAATAGCACTGAAAAACAGCCAGTCCCCACTGTAGTTGGCAATTCAGTCATGCAGCCTCATCAGTCATGCGGTCTCCTGCGCCAACTTAATCACCCATTAACTAGGGAGAAGTGAACTGTGGACAAACAGCATCAATTCCACAGAGTGGGCAGAATGAATCCAAACATCATGACTTATCTATCCAGAACCGTCCTGTCAGAGAAGATGGATCAACTGAATCGCAGAGACAGGTCGACATTTTGATGGCTAGTGATAAGTTCATGCTCAGTATACTGTATGTTGAAATACTGCAACTGACAAGAGACGGAGATTTTTATTCACTTGGTGCACATTTCTACCACCCTCAGGTCGCTAACTAATCTTAGGGCAGATGCTGGTCAAACATGTTAACAAGAGTCTTGTGATTGACCACGTGTATAGGTCTGTCCTGTAAGTGTGATCTACAATACAACTAGTTAATGTGTCTATGGTGAGGCTGTATTACTGAAATGCTGCCTGCATTACTGATTAAAATGACCTACTCCTATTTGCACGAATTAACATCTGCTATGTGTGTGTGGGTGTGGTGGTAAGTGCTCACATGGAAAGACAAATGCGAACATACAGGTTGGTAAACACAAATTTGTTGTGTTTAACGTGATGGAATTTCTCAAACATATCTCTGTAATGTACTAGAACAGTAAACCCAAATTGATCCTCTCATCTCTTTGAATAAGACTGCAATATTTTCTTCAAAATGCTGTTTCTCTCTGTCTTTCAGCTGCCGTAAGGCTCAGTCTAACCCTGTTTCCTGGAAATTACACCCGTATATTACTGTATTTTCTTTTCTTTTTCATAATTACATTGTGGTGATGAACAAAGGCTTCAAAAGCAGTTTGATTAAGCTTAGGGAGAGATTGTGATTGCTGTTAAATATTTTGTAAAGACATTCCCTATTAAAACAGACCATGATCTTTTGTTTGATCTGAACAAAGTGCTGCCAGTGCCTAAACATTCTCTTAGAAAAGTTGAATAATATTTTAGTCTCTATGAGTGTATAGTACTGCAAGATTACCTATTTTGGCAGAAAACAAATACGTTGCCAGTGAACATTTTACTAATATGTTTAATATCAACAACAATATCAACAACAATTTTTGCAACTTGCTAGGTGTATCGATTAACAACATTTGCCATTTATGTTGATAGAAAACGTGTTTCAGGCGCCATTACAATTCTAGCCAAACGTGTTGCAAAATATATAACAATATCTAGGAGACAGGGCTGATCAGTCACACAAGAATTTAAAACGGTGAACATTGGACTCCACTTTGTGTTTACCTAGCTTCCACGTTAGTACTGTTGCAACATCAAATTTTATATGAACCTGCTTTGCCAAGTGACGACTGACCTAACATGAGCGCAGACATCACTGCTTAATCCAGCATTTGGGCTGTATCTCCTCTCATTGTCAACTCACATACTTGATGGAAAGGTCACTGTACGCCTAATTAGCTGTGATGTTTACAATTATGATTGCTGATGACAGTGAACAAGAGATCCACTGGGCCAGGGGATTACTTAATCCAGAGTTTGGCAAGGGTATTGAGGAATAGGTCACCCATCAGGAGAATAAACTCATCCAGTAGCAGAGGGTAAATCAAGAACAGTTAGGCTCTTAATTATGTATGTCAAATGTACAACAGACACCCAACAGACTATGGGTAAACACAGCAGAAACAGGCAGTAATCAACCATAAGGGTTTATTTACCTCTTGAGTATAACAGACCGGAGGAACAAAAAACAACAAGATGTGATTGCCATTTTAAATGTAGCTGTGAAAAATTTGGTATAGGCTCTGCTGTCCTTGTGTGGATTCCCTTCACCACCTGCTAAAGCAAGATAAATTTCAAAACCAATAAACAGCCACTTAGGTTCTGAATGCTGTAAAGGATAAAAGCAATGATGTATTTGTACTAAGAGGCAAAGAATAAAACTCTCAGCACTGGCAAGCACAGTTCACCCCAGAAGAGATGAATTTGAAGCTCGCTGAAAAAAAAAAATAAGGTTGTCTTTGGAGCAAACTGATTTTCTTGGAGTTGTATTCTCAGCGCTGGCACTCAACTATGCACTGGAGTAGCAGTTGAATGTTCTGGATATTCAATGTTGGCTATTATTCTGTGTTTTTCAACATGCCCTGTTGATTTGGGACCAGTGCCCAAAAGCCTTGAGTTCATCCCTGCTTAAAGGTCTCTGAATTGAAGCGTGCTAACACCCTGGATGTGCTCTGTACTTCACACTGCGGGACATGAGAAATCACATAAGAAATCTTGTGTCTGGACTGTGTTTTACCTCTTCATTCGCCCTGCACAACCACTCAGGCGGACAAGCGCTCACAGGGGGAAGAGCTGACCAACACAAATGAATCAACTCCAGCTTAAACTGTCAGAAAAAAATTTACCAGGACAGGTTTTGCCAGTTTTGGATTATCCTTTTAGAAGAAATTATAAAAGGTCATATTATATGTCATAATCGGACTACTCATGGGCTTCTGCACTGTCCCTGTAGCTTTAGTTAAAAACTGTGTCACATAGCTGTGGCTCGAAAGTCGCCACTTAACAATGGAAACCTTGAGGGGAAAAAGAGCAAGACAGATTCCCATGGCAAACACATTCACCCAGTCACATAACCAGTTTATCTAGCGTGGCAGGTGACCAACTAAGGACCACTGCTGCCCCTCCCCCAATTACAGAGAGGGATTTGAAAGTTGGCTAACCATTCTATGCGGGCTATACATGCTCAGTGATCTGATATGAGGCCACATTGCTGAGTTCTGATAGCAGTTAATGAGGCAGTTGATTTGGACGACATTGGTGGGTAGTGGCCCAATTTTGAGCACAATGTACTTTAAATTCATTGGAAAAGATTGATTGGTAATGATTAGAGAGATCAGAGAATAATTTTGTTTGAAAGAGACCCTAGGATTTCAACAAAAAATGTGTTTGTATCTTTATTTTTAATAATCTTATAATTGCTCTGATTTATCTTGGGACCCCTTTGCCCTGGCTTACATGTACGTTGAAAAAAAATAAAGGCTGATTCTAGGGTAAACTTCTAGGGTAGATAAATGCTTGTTTTTTTTTATAAATCCCTTGGCATTAGAGAGAATTAGAATGAATAGGAATTCAAAAACATTAGCTACAATCCCAAAATATCAGTATCTGTCATGTTAAATCTATAGAAACATTATTAAGTTCATGCTTAACATCAGCTGCAACACATTTCATCACAAGGCCAGATTGAACCTGTCCAACTTGGAGACACCGATATATATTGGTTTTGATCAGTCATTCACAAGAGTGAGAGCTTCTCTGCACTGTTGCCCCTGTTGTGTGTTTCTCTTCTGCATTATCATTTTAAACAGGCATCCACATAGACTGAGTCCATAAAAACAAAGCGCTTGGAATCTCGGGAAATTCATCTGAAATATCGATACCAGTGTATGGTTGTAAAACACAGAGAGAATTCTATTATAACTTAAACAAGCCCATGAATTTGACTCTACAGCCACTGCCTGAAAGAAGACATTATCAACATGATTCATTTGTGTCAAAATGGTTGGTGCTAAATGTACCACAGGTCAAAGGTGAGATGACAATCAGGTCCATTGTCTTGCCTCTAAAATGACCACGGCTTCTATTGTACCACTTTCCCAGAGATCGTTGGCGCCCTTTAGCTCTGCAGGTTTCCGCACTGACCTCCAAACAACCTCTCATCATAGGGAGCTCATAGGGAGCTTTTACATTGCTGTCTCTTAATTCTATGCCAACTAGACAAAAGTGAATGAGGAGTTTCAGAGCATGGGAAGCTTTCACATGCTGTTTGACAAGGCTCTGTCAGGAAAATTTGTCAGGACAACGAGGTTAAGTGTGACAAGTGCTATCGGCCATGGGAACTTTGTTCGCTTCTCGGGTGTCTTGATTTGTTATTGTTTCATAACGCCTTCAAGAAGGGGAAAGACTTTGAAAGCATGCCTCGGGGAGCCTTCTCTAACAAAATACTCTCTCAGAAGTCGACATGGAGATTATAGTTACAGTGCTGCGACTTGGTCTTAAAATCTATTTCTTAACTAAATAGTTTAAGATAACACACAGCGTAAGGCACCGATTTTCAACATGAATTATTCAAGAGGCAGACTCCCCTGTGTATGAAGGCTAAAAATATTCTAGTTTCCTAAAAGATTTCCAGATGGAAACCAATGATCCAATTCATCAGGAATGAGCCAATGTGAAAGCATTTTTTTCAATCAAGTGAACAAATCTTTGAATATCTTCTGCAGTACATTAAAATCCCAATTAGATCCTGTGTGGCAAACACATATATTCCAGATGACACTTCAGAATTGTTAACTCTGTCTAGACAGAGGTTAGGAAGTAACCAATAACTTTCCAAGTGCTTCCAAAGCAGGGAGCAGCGAGCAACTCCCTCCCCTTGTCTTTTTCCATCCATTATTTGTGCAATATCTTCCCTTTTCTTTGCCTTGCCAAACTCCACGAGGCCTATGCTATATACCAGTTATCTGCCTGGCCTGTGCGTGGGCAAATGGAAGGCTTGAGTAATTCAATGCCCCATGAATAGTTTATCAGTTAAAAAGTCTGTGGCTCCAAACAAATCAGGAAAGGTTAGAAGGGCAAGGCTGCATATGGAAGGATGCTTAGTTGGTTAGGTTCTTTGGCTTTTAAGGGAATAGTAAGATTTCCACTCTTAGCTGACCATGTCAGTGGTCAGGCAACCCTCTGGTTAGGTGAATACGAGGACAAATGGTAAAACTTAAACTTTCTGCTGTGAACACTCAAAAGTTTACAGACCAACTTTCTTGTTCAACTTTAACCCACATTGTGAACGCATACAGTTTTCGTTGGAATCAGAAATTATGACAAAAAAATTGTGTGCATTCACTTTCATCTGTTGGGTTGTTTACAAATGGACTAAAGAATAAGAAGAAGAAAAAGAAGAAAATAGAAATAAGAGTAAAAAAATAACACCCATGTTAAAGTTACATTAAAATCTGGATTCTTACAATAACTACAAAGAAAATGTGTGTGGTTATAAGAGTCTGCTTGTCTGAATAATAGACAGGGATGAATGACGCATGTCTGTGCATGGCTGACGAATTGACAGTCTGCTACAACGCTGTAAAAAACATGGAAATTGGGAGCAAGCATTGCTGTATGGAGTCAACCACTTCCCCCACACACACCCCAACCCCCAACTCCCTGCAGAGTTTACAGGTCCGGTGGAGCAGACGTATATATTTCATTTCTATTGTGTCATCTGTTAAACTCTTCACACTATGAATTCTCTCAGGCGTCTCATCCCACAGGACTCTGTCATGCACAATATAAAAACCGCAACCGTTGGGGTCTGCTGAACGAATGACATCTTTCAAGATCCTCTTAAGTGTACACAGCTGCAAAGACGTGCAAGAGGGTAAAGAAAATGTAAAATATCTTAGCCAACAATGCCCTATTTTTTTAATTCAAATGGGAGTGTCTGTATTTAATGCTGACAACGGCTGGAGAACAGTGGGTTCAGCATGAGCAGATGGTGACTACAGTATAGAAGTGTGTACATCAAAGCCAGGGGTCCATAATCTTTTCATCAAGGCGAACTGGTACTGAGAGTGGTCACAGCTGGTTTCTATATAACAGAGCTTTCGAGGGCACAATACAGAAGCAGAGCAAAGGCATTTTTATTCAACAGCCTTTTGATGCTTTTTGCATTCCAGTTGGCACTGTTCTTCCAATATACATAGATATCATTACAATGTGCATAATCATGCTTCTGCCTACAACAACAACAAAAGCTTGTGTTTATTTATTCTGCTAAGGCCTGTCCAACAGTTTTGAAGCTTTTGTACGCTCACTTGAAAGTGTAACAACATACCATAGACACTTAGCCTTGTGGCCCAAGAATAGTTACACCCCTTGATGTTATGATACTATATCACTTGTCAGTAATGTTACATTTGACAGTGACTAAACAAGCCCTGGGTGTAATTTTGCATTACTTCAATGAGACAGTGGACGCAAAAAGTATGTGTGCTTGGAATCTAATGGATCTACTTTAAAGCCCCTCCAGTAAAAAACCTCTCCAAAAATAGTTCAATACTTAACAGATGTTGGTCTGCTGTTGTATATCAGGAGCAACTAATCTCCATCTATGTGCCAACACCATGTGATACGCACAAAGAAAAAATCTATACAGCTGGCTGGCAATACGTTTGCTGTTAATGTCGGCCCATGGCCTGTGATATTAAAAACAAATGAAGTGAAGTTTTAATTTTAATTTTCTCACTGCCTGCAGAAGTGAGCACATCAAAGCCAGGTTATTAATAAAAGTTTCTCTCTGCTGGGATCATGATGTTTATCACTGTAAAAGATTATTAGTTTTACTTTTACAACAAAATGTGACAGCATGGGGCAGGGTTTGATCAGAATGCCCAGTTGTAATGCATTGTACATTCTTTTGTTTTTATTCTCAGATAAATAGATTCAACTAAAAAACATGGTTCCCCTCTTTCCAGGGCTACCAAACATTTAAATGATTTTGAACCTCTAATCCCATGCACCAAAGGTGAATTCTGTCTACTGACATCTTGGATCATACGTTTCTTTTGGGCAACATTTCTATCACTTTAATATTGTACCCAATAAATCATTTTTAGAGATTATAAAACACGGAAGAAATTGTTGTAACAAGTCAAATGGGACATGAGCAGTCAGATGATCAGACAGGCTATAAACAACCATCCATTTTATGTGGTGGTGAAACTTAAACCGAGTGCCTGTCTGTCAGGAGCAAACGCAGTATGGTGTTAATTCAGAACATCAAAACATGATAGGGAGGAGGTTGTTTCTGCTTCAGCCCAACATGATCAGAAAACGCTAATATGTATGTTTTTGTAAACTGGGATTTGCAATGGCAAATGACAACAACGAACTTGTTGAAAATAGCAATCAGTGACAGTGATAGTAATAATTAGAATTTCCAATTAATTATTTAGATTTAAGGCTGGACTACAGAGAGCAACATGTTGGTATGTAAAGAACTCCCTAAGCACTATTCATTCATTTGGAAGAAAAACACATTTAAACATATATATATTTTTTTAGTTTCGACCTTTTTTAGACCCATCCTTGACCTGGACCAGATTAATGTGCTCTCCCCTGCAGCCGTGAATGAGGAGGGTCTTAAATCCATTGGGGGGGGTTGAACACCCTATCCACGCCATGTGTCTCAGGTTCATATGCTCCTTCAGGGGCCCACGTGGGGACATAAATTAGAAGGATGTCTTCGACCATAAAGCAGCCTCTTAAAAGGGAGTGTGGTTGATGCAGCTGGCCCTCTTTGTTACAAACAGGCATGTTCACCATATATGGAGCCTGATTCCTTAGGCAAACAATATAATGGATATAACTGCCCCCCCCAAAGCTAAATTTCCCTTTTGGTAAGGAGTGAAAGCAACGTTCAAGACAGCAGATGAATCAATGTTAAACGAATTTCCAGTGATTCAAACAAATCCGCCAATGTTACAGTTATATACGTTGTATATACCTCCAAATGGCAGGAAGCATTTTAAAACATTATATAACCTATAAGGCAATTGCTCAGACGAGCCTTTAATTCAGTTATGACAGCAACTCAGATAGGTTTTACCTCCTCCTCGGTGGGTTCGGTTACTGGCGGTAAGAGCAAATGTGTCTAGCAGCTGGTAGCATATGGGGTCTCTCCTCTTCTCCGTTTGTATGGGATAAGAGCACAAAGACGCCAGCAGTGCACAGCTGTCTAGACAAAAGCAGGCAAGACTTGGAGGGAAAAAGCCAATGAAGTCAATGAAGTTAAACTGGACACCAGGACGGGAGGATATATGGTGGAAAACGTGTGACAAATGTGACCTTCATTTAGTCTGACATACTGCGAGCTATAGCCACACTGTCCCAAAGCAAAGTTCAAATAAGCTCTGAAGGGAGTATTCTGGACCTATGCGGAGGCGTGAGGCCTAAAAATGTAACTTTACTCCGCAACACATGTTTCTAGGCTTCCTTCTTCTGTACAGGGGGGCTGAGGGGTTGGATGAGGATGGAGAACTGCAGCTAGCCTGTGTGAACAACAACACTGCACATGAAAGAGAATAGCAAAACACTGGACCGGCTACTAAGTATGTAACCCAAAAACAGCAACCCCCCAGCAGTGAGCTGGAACTATAGAACAGCATGTTCTCTGTTGACAGAAAGAAATAATGAGACGGGAACAAAGGTGCAGATCTACTTTTGCAGAACTGAGAATATGTTCTGTGCAGGCTTATAGTGCCTATTTAAAAAGGTTAGAATTAAGATTTTAATGATCTCTGTACATGGTGTGGTCAGAGCTGGGGATCAATAGATAGCGAGATTACTGGCTATCAAACCTCAGTTGCAGGCCTTCGAGTGCATTCGGATTCTGTGCTCAAACTCAATTATCCCAGGCTCTTATCCACATGTAGTCTGCACCACCATTTTGATCCTATTAGTTATGGACTTTGAGTGCCTTTCATTTTGCTCCTTGCAAGGCAGGGGGAAGTGTAAACATCAGTAAAGAGTGCAGGCAAGATCAATGACTGCAGTAGATATAAAAAAAAAAAAGAAATCCATTTAATTTTACACTTCACAATTTGCATGTACGTGTACATAAACAATAGAGTTTATCTGGCCAATTTAGGCAGTCTGGAGACTAAAGTGGATAATGCATCTATCCTATTTATCTCATTAGCACACCAATGCTTAAGATAACAACACACTCACCTGTGTCTAAAACAAAGTGTTAAACTAATTGCCCAAGAGCAGTCCTATTTTGAGCTCGCTACAATTTCTCTCATTAGGTTTAATTACTTACTTTCCCATAGCTGAGGGAAAATCATTACTGAAATCATAACAATCTAAATTTGGGCTCACAAAAATGAGTATTGTCAGCTCATTTTGTTTTAGCTGTCCTCTGGGCACTGGAGTCATTTTCAGTGTTTATCATGTGCCCCATCTGCCCCCAGGCTTTTGGAAACTGCACACTGGGAGCCAGCTAAGGTTCCTTTGCTTTGTTCTTAGAGCCAAGTGACAGAAAGGAAAGACTCCAATCATCTGCTTGTCTTCGTTAGTGGAAGAGGAGATATCCTTCCCTTTTCAAGTGATGGCGTTTATGCAATCTGAATGGCACATACTGTTGATGTCCATTGAACGAAAACCGCAGGAACTTCAAAACAGAGTTTTTGTAGAACACAGTGGAATCAAATAATCCAGCAATCTTTGGTGCGGACAGATGATTGAAGGCAGGGGGTTTCCAGTTAAATGAATGCAGTTTGTTTAAGCAGAGGTCATTTTTAATATTCCGTAGTGATGGATAGATGATATTATTGTTGGCAGGGCTGTAAGCCCAGCTTGTTGATTTATGAAACAATCCTTTACACTTACGTCTTGGAGATTACTTTTCTGAAATCCCTCACTTTAACCCACCAGCCAACATGAAAAAAAAGCAGCCTTTTTGCCTTCCAACTAAGCTCCCAGGACTGTGTTAAAAATCAGTTAGGCAAATTGTGCATCATAATCTCCTCATGGTAAGATTTTGCCAATCAGTGGTTCAGTGAACTTCTTTAGAGACTGGGTTGTTATTTTCAGCCTTTGTGGTAGATCTACAAGAGTTTGCACTTTCATCGTGTGCGATTCACATTAAGGAGAACATATTCAACGGTCAGTAAGCAAGTGCTTGGATTAGTGTTTGTAATTCTTCATCTTAACCGCATACAACGGATAGAAAGCTCTAACTACCTTTTAATCCCCACGGCTCCACAACAGGCCACAAACAAACACACAAATACTCCCTCTGCTAGCTGTTGTTTCATACAACTACTGTTGGGAAGAAAATAATTCTAGGGGATGGAACAATAAGATTGGAAAGATGTTTCTGACTCACTAATTAAAAGATATAGCAACATGAAGTTGGGTTTTTACAGCAGAGTGGTGTGGCTTTATGTGCTGCTGGAGTGGCCAATGTGTGCAAAGCCATCAGCTGCTGAAACCGTTTAACTTCACCTGCAAATGATCACTTCATTGCTCAAATCCATCAGCCTCCAGATCAATGATTATGAACCTACAGCTCCTGACAGAAAGGGGAAACACTCACTGCAGCTTTTAATGGATTAAAAATGTACACCTAAAAGTAGAAGAATTATCTTTTTGTAGATAAATGTCAACCATGAAAATGTGCTTCATTTATGTATCACAGTGTCTGATGTACTGTCTGTGATGTCTCCCATGCAATTCCAAATGGTTTGTTTTGAAGGTTCAATCGGTTTTACTGTCCGCCACCATTTCGTCAATGCTAGATCCAGAAAATTCAGGGTTTTAACGGTAGTGGGATGAGCAAGTGGTAACCATCGCAGCTGAGAGAAACAGATTGTGACATGTCGTCCGCAAGGGCCACTTCAATGTCTTCAGCTTCTCTGAATGGAAAAATGATTCTAAAAAGCAGTTGTACAAATAAAAATTGTGTCAGGTTTAGGTAAAATATCCATAGTAGACTAGTGCCCTTTCCTACTTAATGACATTTTTTAACTGTTGGATCTTTTGGTCCTCTGTTTTGTTTCCAATAATACAGTGGTTCCTAAACTGTGAAGTGGAACCCATTGGTGGGTAACAGAGTCACTGCACGTGGGACACGGATGACCAGGGGAAAAAATATTGATACTAAGTTGAATGAATATGTTGGGAAAATAAACAAGTAATCCTGCTGACAGTTATTTCACTTCACTTCAACTTGGATGCTTTTTCATTAGTTGCAGAGATATCTATTACACGTCCTACAATAGTAAAAGTTTTTTGTCCAACTTGATTTATAGCCTGAGACAGGGTTTGTATCTTAAAGCTCTGAACTTTCCAAGCTTCAAATAACTTTTTCACCTTTCTACACAAACACCTTGGCAGGGGTTCAGGTGCACTCTGTGTCTGACATGTGATGCCCTGGGGATCTGCTGTCAGTACTGGAGTCTAGCATTTTTTCCTCAATTGTTATGATCAATAATTGTAAAGACTTGAAAGTAAGTACCTGAAACATCAATGGGCTTGTCTATCTTGTTTGTATTTGCAGCAATACCGTTTTTTGTACTTTTTGGGGGGTTGGGTTTTTTTGTTTGAAATTTCTTCTGGTGCATAGATGGGTAACAAATATAAAGAAAAACCTGGACAAGAAGATCCACAAACTTAATGAACATAGATGCTTGTGCAGAGCATGAAGGCTCAATGAATGGTTTGATAAGAATAAAAATGGTGTGACTCATATGCTATGGACTTCAAAATCACCAAATCATGTTCTTTTCTTTTTTGCAATGACATTTTAGACAGTGTTCTCACCACCATTGTTAAAACTCCAAATTACCGAATCAATCAAGGAAACTGTTCAGCAAATTTAGCTATATGAATACACGTCACATGTGAGCCATTTTACTTTAATTTTGCACCACTTCCTCGTGCAGTACAGATCATAACTGGAGTTAACTCTGTAAATTTAGAGTGCACAAACTCTCTGAAAAAATAAGGACAAAAAAGCTTTCAGCTGCTCTGTAGATCAGAACTTTAAAGAGGAATGAATACGGTCATCATTCCCTCCATAACCCAGACCAGAATGACTCCATTTCAAGGCCATCTTACTCTCAGATTTCCTTGTGAAAACCGCAGCCTTCTGTGAATTGAGTCAGCAAGTCACAACACCACTACCACAGATATTGAAGGGGAGGCAGCCGGTGCAGCACTGAGACAAGCACCAGTGGAGCAAACAAAAGTAGATGGTTTGTTGTCACCTCAATCTGGATATTCAAATATTTAACTGAGCCGATATCAGGACACTTGGGAAACAGTTTCCTGTGCACAGCGGCGCCTGTCCTGACAGCAGACAGTTAGCCTTAAAGCCCATTTTAAGGGAGCCTGTCAGTTTCTGCCCTTCAAACACACTTCTAGCCATTAAAGGTACAGTGGCAGACAAATTCAATTTCAGCATGAAAGCAACTGGCTCTTTCTTCCTCACTCTATTTGACTACACTGTATGAAGCTCTGATTATCTGCCATCTGTTCTTATGGCAGAACCAACTTGGACTGAACATTATCATCATAATTACTTTTAACTGAATTTTAAATCCATGGCATTATCTGTAATATGCCGAAATCGCCACTGGCCTTCTCTTGACAGCTAATTAATAGGTCTACATATATGCCTCTGAAATCCAACTTATGCCAAGACTCAGCTATGTTCTCCAGACTATTGAGTACTGATGCTGAAATGCCCAAAGCCAGCTGACAGTCAGTCACAAAATGGAACACGATTTGTGAATTGGGAAAATAAAGTTGGCTCCCTTCAATTATTTAAAAGACCCAGGGCCGTGTTCACAAACATTCAGAGAATACTGGCAGACAGATGGAAATTCCTAGCAAGTAGTCCCAGTCTGGTAACAGTTCAGCAAAGTTGTCAAATGTGGCTGACTGCAATGACTGGTATGATGTCTTCTTTTAAACTATTGATAGGTCAATCCATAAGATTATTCAATAGTTCAGTGGAATCATGTTATAAATATCCACAGTACAAAGCCTGTAGGTGTCTGGATATTTAGTTCAGAACTGGAGAGAAAGCAAAGCTCGAGAGACAGAGAGAAAAAGAGAAGGTTATCTATTCTGGAAATAGAGTACACCAAAAGGAAATGAGGCACAGCTCAGCTCTAGGTTTTTGCAAGACAACAGCTTTCCAACAACCTCCTCCCAATCACTCTCTTCATGCACAAGCCATGCCCGTTTATGGGATAGAAATTGTTGGGTAGCGCAGAGGTTGAGCAAGAGAGGCAGAGAGAGACACAGAGCTTCTTTAATGGCTGAAAGCCAATAAACACATAAATAAACATTACAGCATCGGATACTTTTACAGGGGCAGGTGGTGAAAGGCTGGTTAAGTGGAATAGAAAGCTAGTAAAACGCCAAGAGTCCGGCCTTTAATCAAGTTTTGGTGGGGCTCTCAGCAGAGATCTGATTAGATGCAGACACCCGGCTCGCTGTGATGAATGTGGGTGGGACTGGGTGCTCCAACTTTCTCACCAACCCCTCCCCATCAGACAACCTACCCACCCGCTTACCGCCTCCCCCACCCCATCACTCTCCAAGGTGCGGACGCGAGATGGAAGATGAGCAGCTTCCCGAACACATGGATTCCCAACCGTTTTCCTGGATGCACCATATGGCACTGGCTATCAGCAGGGCTCCTGCCAGCCTCACAGCACATACTCATAAGTAATCATAAGTTGTTGCTATGATCAAGGTACTCAGTGGAAGTTTTCCACTGTTGCCATTTTTCCAAAGAACAGAATGTTAAAAAGCTGGTACCTGAAAGATAGGAACGTGTTAATAAACAGCAGATAAGGATATTTACATGACCCATTTAGAACAGACGGGAAACTCTAAATTACCGTCACAATCTGGCTGACTGAGAAGCCTGGATTGTAAAAGAGCAGCACAAACGTACACCAGCCACAAAAAAGTACTGACATGATTGCCCCACTGACATATACAAATGAGGCAATTGGAGCACCTTAGTTTTGGCTTCCTTTCATTACAACTGCACAGTATCAAGTTGTCCAAAAATAAACAAATTTACTTCCCGCAATGGAAAACTTTAGAGATCAGAATTAATGCGTTTTTCAGATCTCAACCCAACTGAACGTCTCCATGGGAGTAACGTACTGGGCAGTGCTCGTCACCACCATTTTGCCAATGAGTACTGGATTTGTTCTGGAGGCTCATGGATGCCCAACAACTTACCAAGACATTTTTCTTATTAGTCACATCTGCAAGTAGGTATAATATATAGAAAATAAAGAGAAGCTAAGGAAATATTCTGGTGGTTTTTCTCTGCTACTATCTGTATTTTTCTCTGTTGTCATTTACAACTTTGTTACACTTAATGAATGTTCCAAAAATAGCTGTCAAGGTCCCAATGTTCTCTTCAGCAGCTGCTTCTCACATTAATGTTTGGAGTATATCTGACTAAGCAGCTATCGTGTACAAGCTTTCTGTCTGCCAGGCCCCCTGGCAGCTGTTTTCCATTAGCCTGATATTAGCCTCCGTGCAATTAAAGTCTACACCCACGCTTATAAGACACTGGTGTGATGTCTGCTGAGCTTCTACAACACGTCTCGACACCCATGCTCTCTGCTCTGGTCAGTTAATTTCTGAGTCAACACATCTAAGGTTCAAATCTCTCGTGGTGCTTCCTTTCTGTGAATCTACCATTCTTACTAAACACATTCAGCAAATCCTAATTTTGGTAGGAGTTCAAAGGTTGCCTTACTAAAACCTACTAGAGATGAAAGCACCAGTACCACCAGTAACTCTAGCTTTAATGCTTCATGTTTTAATTTCAATCCACGGAGATAACATTATCAGTCATGGGAGGTTGCAAAATTTAAATATTGCTGACAATTGTGACATTTTATCTTTCTGACTGCAGATTCTCTTTTATGATTTCATTCATGTTAACACATCACCACCACCAGACCGTGAGATATACCGTGAGCAGTGCTACAATGAATGATTGCTTTCATTATTGTTTAATCTGTCAATCATTTTTCTTGATTATCAAATCAGTTATTTGATCCATCAAATGACAGAAAATGGTGAAAAATGTCAATTACTGTTTCCAAAGGGTCTAGGCAATGTCCTCAAATGTCTTATTTTATCCACAACCCAAAAGGTAATTCACATCTGAGAAGGGGAAATCAGAGAATTCACATTTTTTCGTAAAAATAACTCAAAAACATTAATCGGTTATAAAAATAGTTGCTGAATAATTTACTAACTGACAACTAATCAATTAATTGTTATAGCTCTATATCAGCATACAAATATATTCACATAACTTTCATACTTAGAGTTATAAAATTGATGAGCATTCTTAAACTGTCCACACTGTTTAAACGTTAAATCAAATGTTGAAAATATGAAATTCCAGGCATGTTTTATAGCTAGTGTTATCGTGTTGAAAGGAAATGTGCTTTTGGGATTCGCTGTTTAGAGACTTGGAAGTCTTTGTCCTGTGGGTGAACACTGTACATCAGTGTTCTCACTGAACTGCAGTAAGGTCAGGCTCTAAAGTGTGGTAAAGTAATGAAACTTTGAACACTATCAATCATTATGATGACAAGCAGTGGGAAGATTGGGGTTTAAAATGACTAGAATTATCCATTTACACGCCAGACACAAAGACTTCAGCTGAGCTGTAATCTATTTAGAAGAATGGGACACAGTTCAATTTTACTTGTCTGAGGCGTAAACAGCTTTCTGTGAGTCACTGAAAAAGCCCAGAGAGGACAAGCCTGTTACGACTCCGACTGTAGTGGTGATGCATTGGCTTGTAGTAGTTTCAGCACATTAGGAATGCCAGGGGATTACAATGACGGTAAAATAATTAACGCTAAAGCACGTGTGGTAAAAGTACAAAGCCGAATGCACTGCACTGTTTACAATATGTAACTTGACACTAAAATTGCACCATCTGTGACGGCTAAAATTGCATTGGCTGAGATTTTTGCAATGTTGATAGCAAGCTCTGTGTTATTGAAAAATATGTTTGCCACTCTTTGTATTCTGGATGTATAATGACATGCTGCTTAAACTTAAGATGAAAGCCCCTCACAACACCAGTCAAATCGAAATCTTTGACTCACCCAGATTTCATATGACCCCCTTTCTGTAAAAAAAAAAAAAAAAAACTCCTCCTCCTCCCTTATGCTGGCAGGCTCAGCCATTCTCTAAAGGTTGTAATTGTGGTTGCTTAGGGGGCAATTTTGAGGGCAGCAGCCCATGTTCCCTTTTTTAGAGGGGGGCAGTGTGAGTGTGGTCGTCTTTGAAAAACGGGAGCCCTGCAATATGTTGTTAGAAAATCTGAGGCCTTTCGAAATGTCTACAACATTTTGACATGTTGTTGTTATGACTGACAGCTGGGGATGGGTGTGCCAGGCCTGTGGGAGTGACATGGAAATGATCTGGATGTCTTTGGGGTAGGGGAGTCATTACCGAGCCATGGCTGTGAAGGGGTGGGGCAGGCGACATGGTGGGCGGTGAGGGTTGTTGGAGTCGACCTGCTTTGCAACTGGCTCAGCACGCCAGCGACAGATGGAAGGGAATGCCATGTGCCGCGAGTGGCCGACGCAATCCTTCACAGCTGTCCAATAGGGCCAGGGTGTGCAAAAATAGCAGGGCAGGCCCATAACAGCTCACGGTGGGTATGTGGAATGAGGAGTAAACATTCTCATCGCTCACTTTCCGGCAGGGCTTGCACAGTGCTGTGACCGTGGCTGATTAGACAGGCCTCTGAGCGCTTCCACACAGGCGGGAGGTGGGACTGTGGACCCCCTGTATCAGCACCTCAGGTTTTCCACCTTTGAAAAAGACACTATCTCTAACCTATTTTGTTCCCAGCAGCAGTGCCCCAACAGCCACACCTCCTTGTCACCCACTGTGAGTTATTCACCATCAAAAAAAAATGTAACATGAGCACAGGTTGTAGAGGATAATACCAGCAGGACCCCTCTTCAATTGTGCCGGATCAGAAAAAGAACTTTCTACAGAAAGAAAAAAAAAGAATAACTGAATGAAAATTAGAGCTTAGAGGTTCACAGATGTTAGTATTTGACTGTAGACAGAAATTACATGAGGTCAGTGTCCATATGTGCATGATGTGTCTGACTTTGTCCCAATATATAGAAGCCAATGAACGCAATACTGTTCAGCAGCCTACTCTCAGAACTCTGATATAAAAAGCGACCACATAAACCACTAACCATTCACTGTAATTGATTACAAGGCACAAAGAGGGTTTCAAATGACTGGAAACCAAATGCTGCCAAGATATGAAGAAATAACTTTCAACAGGCAGGAATATGAGATAATGCAATTTGTAGGGTGAAAACGTGCAAAACCCTGGCTTGAGTCTTGGACTTGATTAAAAGGTCAGTTCAGTCAAACTACAGGTTTAAGATGTCTGAGATTTTAGCCACCACCCCAATACAATGGAAGTGAAGGACACAGATCACATATATACCTATCAATGCAGTAATCAGTGCTGATGTTACTTTGGATTATCCACAGATCATACGGTCTACAGTCATCAGGACTATTTATTTGCCAGAAAGTAGTCCCAATGAAAACAGCGATAAATGGACTGTACCTATATAGTGACTCTCTAGTCTTTTGACCACTCAAAGTGCTTTCACACTACATAATGTCATTCACCCATTCACACTGATGGCATTGGCTGCCATGCAAGGTGCCAACGGCTCATCAGTCTTAGTAGCTAACCCTTCATACCCTGATGGTGCAGAGTTCAGAAGCAATTTGGGTTTCAGTATCTTGCCCAAGGACACTTCAAAATGCAGACTGGAGGTGCCAGGGATCGAACCAACGATCATCTGATTAATGGACCTCCTGAGCCACAGCCGCCCAAAAGTAGGGTATGTGATTATCCACAGTAATGGGGGCATTGATTGTTGAACATTGGTTTCCATTCATTTGAAACTTTCTGTGAGTTTTCCTGTTTGTTTGTGTGTAGATTGCTGAGTATCATTTTGTAACATCCTTATCTTCCAATAACTGGATAACAGAAGCATACTGCATGCTTTCCTTTCCTTATTAATTCTTAGAAGTGCTACATCTACACATCAGCGGCAGATCAGTGATGCACTCCTCAGAAACTGTCAGCCATCACAACCTTTAAACGAAGCATTCGTCATCCTTCTCAAAACATGAAAGGAAAATGCCAACGTGTTTTGAAGCACTGAAGTATAAGTAAGTTTTTTTTTTTTCCCCCACACACTCCTCTCAAACATTACCCTCTCTGCAGTTATCCTGTCTGCCAGCCTACCCCGAGGACACAGGTGCATGCTGAGGTGATGTGTAGGTAACACAGACAACGCTGCCGCAGGATGACAGCATGCAGCAATGCCAGGGGCATGTGATCAATGTTCAATTAGAATTGCATTTGCAGGCTTGCTCGTGCGCATCACTCAACAGAGAGGTCGCCTACCGATGATAGAGAATTGCTGTACGAAGAAAAATGTTGTGGTCTAATTAAATTAATTAGAAACACAGTTTGGTACTCAGGTGAAGGAGGCGATGGCTGAGGCATGAAGATTGATTGACTCGTCCTGAATCTCAAGCCAAAAGAACAATTAACAAATGCTACCGCCATTAAAAAACACAGATGTGAGAGAGTGACTCGCTGCAGAATTAAAATAAACTTGCCGGTGTACATTTGAAGTTGCACTATGTGGGGTTTTACAACAGTAAAGGCAGACCTGTTTGCTGTGAAGGATCACCTATACCGCAGGTGTTAAGTCTGAAAGTTTATTTTAACAGCATAGTAAAATGAATAGAAACCACTGTTGGCCAAGAGTAAATCAAAAACACGTAAAAAAAAAAAACATGACAGTATGCTTTGGAAAATAGTCAGCAGTAATATATGATTCATGACTGCAGAAAAACAACATGTTTCTAGTTTTGGTTTAATTTGTCCTGGATTTCAGAGAGCCATCTCCTCCACATATAGGGACTATTATATCATATAGGGACATATCAGTAACATTATACAGGGCCTATAATGAACTACATTAATGCTCCAAATTGATTTTTCTAAACGTAACCTTTCAGTACGTGTTGATAGCTTTCACCAGCAGCACATTGCTTTCATTTTTCATGCAGTCCTGTTTAATAATTTAACACATACCTTTCTGCCTTGATTAAATGATAAGCATAATCACTAACAAAATTCCATGATTTGGTTTGTTATTATAATGTGCACAGAATTAGAAATGGTTAATTAAACCATTGAAATGAGACATAAAGCCTGTGTATTACAGACACATTTCTGTCAGGAGCTGTAGGTGCATTAATATTTGTTTGTCTCTTAGGCTGATGGATCTCAGCGGTGACCTGAAATGTCTGTGTGATATCAGCATCAGGGGCATCCCTACGCAGCTCATTATTTCTAATTAGCCCCACCTTGTTAGTCTCTTTACTTCTTGCTTTGCACATGGTTTGCACCAATTGTTTTCCTGCCAGCACATAGCGCTGTACCACACTGCTGTGAAGCCGGCTGTTCCATGAAATTTTATTTATTTATTTATTTTTACTTTTTTAGTTTGGTGTGAACCATGAATGAGATTCCAGTGTATTGGAGTGGAGGCAGAAATGTAAAGGACAGATACGTCAGAACTTGAAATAATTAAAGCAGACCAGCATTGTGAGAAGCCAGTTTTGTAATTTTGGTGAAGCGACCCTTTAAAGGGTAAAAAAAAAAAAAGTCATAATAATGCATTCCAGCATGATCCTTTAAAATGCTCATTTTTCACATTTCCAAATACTACGACGGGGAGTGCCTCTGACGGGAACCTAAGTTTAAAATAGCCTTCATGTGGTCCTGTGAGGGCTACATGCAATCCAAGCTGTGTGTAGACCATGATAAATTCTGAGCTGAAACCTTAGTGCTAGGAGCTCCATCATGGATCACCTCATTGAGCAATAGGTTGACACTGGATACTCCCCACGGAGAAGACCCTAGACCCTGGTACAGTGGGCTTAGCCGGCTGATAGGGGCCCCTCTCCTTTTGAATAAATGCACAGTGGCGGACGGCCGGCAGCAGACGGGAGCGTTTAAGGAGGGACCCGTGCGGCGAGGGGCTTGGACGGTATCCAGAGGCTCTCGCTGAGCAGCTTAATCACAACCAGATTTGGAAATTTAAGATGAAAACAAAACTGGGGAAGCTTGTAAAATTTATGAGGTCTTTGGAAGGTGAGACTGCAACTGCGTGAGGCGCTGTGTATGCGTACGTGCCCTGTAACTACACTTTATTATGTGCAACATTATCACAAGAAAGTCATTACAGTCATGTCCTATATCCTACACTGGCTGTCATGTTCACAACATATGATGCCATGACAGAAATGCTGACAGTTTAATTTCAGCATTATTTACTTCTGTGCATTGATGTGTGTCATACACTGGCCCATGTAGCACATAATATCAGCCCTGGCTAAAATCACATTTATGGACTACTAAACTGAATTGCCAAATACCTTTTATAAGAACACCTAATTGTTGCAGGGATTATACTCTATGGCAACGTTTTTTTTGAATGGAAGAGTTATTTACCAGGACAGTGACACGACAGAGCAATTTAGCTTCCTGTGGTTAGGTTAAGCAACAAAGGCACTTTAGTTAAAGTTATGGAAAGATGGTTAAACAAGTGCTGTGAGTGCCTAAACACAACCATTAAATATTATAATAACCACAAGATTGGACCATAATGAAGACAAAGGAATTTTTGTGGCTGTGAAATATGTTGTGAAGATTGTACTGCTCAGTTCCGTATAAACATCTTTGCAACTTGCCAGATAATGATATAATAATTAAAGACAGTTCTTCATTATGCTGCTCAAGGGTAGATTACTGTAACTCACTCAATGTAGGCGTCTCTCAGGCTACCATTTCCTGTTTACATCTAATTTAAAATCCTGCAGGCTGTTATTAACAAGGTTCAAGAAACTAAACCACATTACCCATGACCGTGCATCCCTACACTGGCTTCCTATTCAATTCTGGATCAATTTCAAAATCCTTTTAATTGTCTATAAATCTTTCCACAGTCTTGCAGACCACCAGACACCGCAGATCCTCCCTCCTAGGTATGTTGGCTGTGCCCCAATCGAAAAGGCGATTTGTGTAATGGCTCCTGAGCTTTGAAATAGCCTGCTGGGGGGCATTAGAGATGCTTTTATAATGCACCTTATTGTACCCACTTTGATTCTCTGGCTTTTAATTGTGTTTAACCAGTTTCTTTTTTTAGGCACGGTCATTATGGTTATATGTGTACACATCTGTCTGTATTTGTGCAGCACGGTGGTAAACTCGAAACTTGAAGGCGATATCTTTAAATTGGTTGATTTTCTTTCAGACAAACTCAGGGCAGGAGCTGGATGCAGTGCTATGTGTATTTTTTTATTTATTTTTCTGCAGCATCACCTTATCTCGTGCTCCTGTTTCATTCTGGTATGCCTTCCACTGGTACTATACGTGTCCATAGGATCAATCATTTCCACATTTCCAATTTCATTGTCAATTCGAGCACACGCCTGGCTGCTTCAGTGGATTTCCAGTGAACCAGTGATTCTCTCATAATCACACGTACAGCTGATCTTTATCGTAACCTCAGGAATTACTGTGCGTCATCGTGGATAAGCAGGGTGTTGCTTTGTTAAAAAGGACCATGTTGTGACGATCTGCACAGAGGGTCTTCTCTTCTGTCTATGCATCTGCTCTGTGTGTCCTTGACATGACACATACGGCTTTATTATTCAACAGGTTTTAAGCTTAAATAAAAATACAATGCAGCTTTAAGTGAGCACTAAACAATTTTAGTGGAGCAGGGTGAAATCTGAATTGAGTGTTGAGCTATATTGAGCAGAACAGCCTGAACAGCTATGAGCTGGGGGGGAAGAGAAAGACCACACAGCTCTGTGAGCTCTTGACAAACTGTCTGATACACTTTAGTATCGTAGAAGACATCGAATAAAACCAGCAAATATGAATATCTGTGAATCCACAACAAGTGGATGTTTGGTTTTCAAATGGCTTAAAATAATGAATTGATTACATTTTGAAAGGAAAATTGCTTCACAGAAGTACACATCATCAACTTGTTTCAAACTGAGTGAGAGCAAAGATGAGAGCACATAAAGATCTAGTATCTATGTCGGACTTCATCGCAAGCCTTGTGAAACATTTTACAGTACATTTCAAGCCCTCTAGTAATGTCGCTAAAGTTTTTGATTTGTTTTGCAATGCTAGTGGAGGGGGGTGCTTCATTTTGTGGCCTTATGATTCAAACATGGTTTGCATACAAGTGAATAATGGTGCCTTATTGTGAAATTAGAAGAAAGGTTAGAGAGTAGGACTCATCTTGTGGGGACCATGAATCTTAACAGATACGTTAATGGAAATCCGGCCATAATTTCTCAAGATACCTTTAAGAAGGCAGCTGGCTTTGGACCAAAGATTTGGATGGGCACACGGCTGACAGACCGACCACAATCAACATCTTTAAGAGCCACCAGTAAATGGGAAAATTGGCCGTTAGCAAAAGCCATATAAATAATGGCTTTCTATTATTTCCAGAGGAAAGAGTCACCTTGGATTTTTTTACCCTTGTTTTAACACATAGTTGTAGCCCCAGGGCTTTTTTACAGGTTCAGTAAAAGTACTCAGATAACTCACCTTTTGAAGAAGCCATGAGAGGAAGCCATGGATTGATCCAAAGGAGCAAAGAAGAAAAAAAAGAAAGAAAAAAAGAGAAATTAGTGACATTGTAAACAACTTTCAAACAGTACATGCGATGCACAAAGTCACAGATAAAAAGCCTTCCAGATGCAAGGTGAATGCAGCCAAGAAGCCTTTGAGCAGAATTGTTTAACAAACAACACTGGATCATTTCCTGAAGTGTGACCTTTAAATAAAGTCAGATTTTGAACAGCAGCAGCTCTGGCCCCTCACTCTTCACCAATTTTACCTCGTACAAGGTTGATAGTGTTTTTGCATTAATTGTAATGACGCACCAGCAATAGAGTTGGTAAAGTTTGGCATTGAGAAATGTATAAAAAAGGTGCACTGTTTAAAAAAAAAGAAAAAAACACTTTGGGTTATGCTGTCAGAACTGCAGTGTTCTTTCTAGCTGTTAAATCCCTACAGCTCGGCGTGGTATTGTTTGCTTGTTTAATTTAAGTCAGCTTAAAGGATTAACACTGTCTCAGGTTACATCACAACCTTTTCCAACTGAGGTCGTGCTATAATCAGGGCTTCATGTGATGCATTAAATACATGTATTTGTTTTATCTCTTCTATCTTGGTTAGGGGTCAGTGCTCCGCAGCTGCTAACTGTAAAAACAGCACAGCAAATGAGTTTGAAAAGGTTAACAAGAGAATATCTCATTTTGCCACTACTGAAGTCTTTATTTGAATTGTACACATACTCTACAGGCTATATAAAGACAATCCAACCACAAAAACGCAGACTGGACTCCCTGTGTTGTTTTTCCCCCCAGTTTTATAACATGTTTCCTCCATCCCAGCATGCAATCCACTACGTCCCTGTTGGGAAGAGAATATGCTGGGTTGGTCAATAGTTTCCCCTTTTCACACCAATGGTCTCCAGTAGAAATCGGCATAAAACACTTTTTCGTAGCCTGCAAATCGCGCCAATTTTGTAGGAGTGAAAGGGCTATGGAAAGTGAACGCCAAGGTCAACTTATTAATCTACCTGAAGAAAAGCCCTGCTGTCCTTTTACTTTCCTAAAGTGGTAATCATCTCAGCCCTCTTGAGTGCTCAAGAAAAGGGGTGGAAGGCAAAGGGCAAGAGAGAGGGAAAAAATAACTTTGAGTGTAAGCAAAAGGCTGAAAAGGTCACAGGTATTTAAATTGAAATGTCTTAATAAGAGTCCGCCCACAGTTTTGATTGCACATTGGCAGCAGCACTTGGCAGCATCCTGAAAGTACGTAGCCAGTTAGAGATAGCGCTTAACAATCTGAACTGCTGACCTATCAGCACTCCTAAATGATAGTCTTGTAAGGGTGCCACACAGTTGTGGCTACAAGGAGCACCCATGCAAAGACGGCAACATCAATCATGTTTTAGTTACGCAGTAGTAACACAGTAAATGAGGTTTGGCAGCCTAAAAGTAACATGAGGAACATGGGAATGAATATACTGTAAACATCTGCTTTGTGCGATTGTTTAACATTCAACCATACGACTTAAATGCAAGAAAAGCTTGAGGGTATTTTATTTTTTCATCATCAACAAAAGATCAAATCAGCAAGGGATTCTTTATAATATGGAGGATTAAAAACAATTAAACACTGACAACAATATAGTAGTAAATAATAATAATACAATCATTATTTTACAGCATGAACACTTCAATCAGAAATGATCAATAACACATTTATTGATGCAGTCAAGTGAGCTGCAATTTAATTTTTCTCTGTGTTAACAGATGATCCAATAAGGAACCTTTTGGGGTCTTGTATCTCACTGAATACCTTTCACTGTGAGATGTAGCAAACCAAAATCAGAACAATGCCAAATTCCATAACACTCCTGAAATCACACCATGGAGTGAGAATGAAGCATATGTACGGTGGAAGAAAAAGACTGGACGTTTCAGAAGATTTGATATCCTGTTGTCAGTTGGTATTAAATTATCTTGGGGCTGCCAGCATGGACTCCTGCCACTGTTGATCTGTTGGCAGTGAGTCATGTTCCACAAGATAAACGGACAGAGCTCGGGGAGGAGAGTGATCTCGGCTGTTTGAGCAATCAGAGAATGAGTGTTAGGCTCCATCACTCTATACTTTCACAGCTGGCAAATAGGGCTGCAGTGAGAGATAAATGTATGTGAAGGCTGTTTAGGCACCTCTTAAAATACAAAATAGCCTTTACTGGCTTTTTTACGATTGTTTGTTCACTACTGGGTTAGAAAAGTTTGAAGAGTCAAATTCAGCTGTGTTGTTTACTCAGCATTATATGACAAATATTGGCTGACTGATTATTTGGCTTAGCTGCCAGACTGGCCAGTACTATTTTTTTGAATGAATGAGTGAATTTTGACAGTTGACAAAATAATGTACGACTAAATATTGATCGATTACTGAGAGAAAATTTGACTTGTTCCCCACGCCAGTTCACCAAATAAACAACAACATCACTCAAAATAATCATTTAAAAATGATATATTTCTAGGAATGCATAATTTTACGCGCCTTTTGTCTTTCAAACCACTACGGTCCCACAGAAATGTGTTGACTCTTGCGAAACTGAGATTGGAATTGTTTTGATTGTCTGTCAGTGCAAATAAATAAACCAGTGGATATTTTTGGAATATGTCCAGCCTTTTTTTTGGGAAAATGCACAGCTTGCAAAAGCAGAGTGTTGTAAATAATTGTGGTCAGTGTGCGGTCCAAATAATTGGTTGTGCATATCAGCCAAAAATAAATTGGTATGTTAGATGCCGCTTAGAAAGAGATTATTACTGCAAACATAAAGGAATGAGGAGGCATGTCATTTCATTAATCCTGCTATTTTAAAGAAATAAACTGAAATAGATTCTAACTGCAAGACCATACTGTTAGGACAAACGTCCCCCTCATGCCAGGGAACAGAGAACCACTTGTGCATCTTTTCAAGTGACTGAAGTCTTTTGTTGAAGTGAATGAGTCCTCCCCCAGTATAAACTGCTTTGGCTTCACACATTCAGCATTTCCTAGCAGCCACACTTAACAGACAATAGAGCATTTGAGTTACCCTGATGTTCCAGTTTAGCGGGTTTTAATTCTATACTCCAGGACTGTGCCCCTGCCAAACCTCTAATTCTAGGTGCTCAGGTGGTTGTAACCTACCAAGTGGCTGGCTCAGGTGTGCGCTCACTGAATGCCAGTGAGGGTTCTGGGTGACACCAGATGGCAGATACTGGAGGTCCAACACTGCAGTATCTGACCATGCTAACAAAACATCAACATGACTTTTTCTTATTTTGACACTGATACTGAGCAAAACTTGTGTTTAAGTTGTAATAATTAATATTTTATTGATGTATTTAACACCTGTCATTACAAGGGATGGGAATCGATTTTATTGATACCAATGTCATTATCGATTCTACTTATTGGTGCGATTCCCTCAATTTTCTTCTTCAGTGTCATCACAACGGTTTCATCATCCCTGAGTCTGAACACGCTGTATGAAAGGCATACTCCGCAAGGAATGCAAGGATATTAAATTGTTATTGCTGAGAAAAATGTGATATGACGTAAATAATATCTATGAGGTAAACTGCCAATGCACCTCCGAGGGGAAACATAATGCAGCTGCAAAGTGACTGTACTTTGCGTTTCATGTACAAGCGAATGCCAAATTGAAAGCTATTTGTATCGACTCCAATATTTAATGAGTTTCAAATGTGCAATTTCTCAATTAAGTGATCAAGTGATTCAATTCAAAAAGATTATATGTTAACCATCCAGTTATTTTACTGCATCCCGTGTTTGAACAGACAAAGACTAGCTGAGAGATTTTCTGTATATGTTGCCAATAGTAAGAACAAATTAATGAGGCTGGTTGTTCTCTCCATTTATCAGTTGTGCCAGTACATTAATCAGAGCTGATAAGGTGTTAGTGGTTTGCCAACGTAAAGCCTAGCCTGCTCGTTAAAAACATTAGTCTGTGCTTATGGCTACTGGTCATGATCAGCTCTGCCTGCTTTAGTTGGGAATGGCCAGAAGGTAAATCAAAAAGGTTTGAAATAGATTCTTCATTTAAACTGCTGCTGCTTCCACAACAGAAAAAGAGCCTTTGGCTGTCTATTTTGTGATTTGAAGGAGTCACCACTGTCCCATACAGCTCCAAACTAACAGTTCGGTGGCGTACAAGCTGACTGCTGAGAACATGCGCAACACAGCAATGTGTGTGTCAGTGGCAGAGCACACAGACATAGATAACAGGATTAAGCACTGGCTGAGAAGTATTAAGACCACAAACTTTTTTCAGATATGCCAACAAAAGCCACTTTTTTCGTACCAAACTGCTCCAAGTCAAGGCTTTACTGGACACAGACCACTAATACCCAACTCTTGTAACTTGACTTAAATACAATGGATGCACCACGTCTATCTGACAGAAACCTGTCTCAGATTTGCGTATTGGAATCCAATCACAATGCGTTCATAATTGAGATCATCCTTAATAAATAGCAGGTGTAAATGTGTGATTAAATGTCATTATCCAAGTAATGTAATCAGATACAGATCACATTAATATCAAGTACTAAAAGTATAGACTTTGACGAAGATGTATTAGTGCTGGGTCTCTACATTTTTTTAAAATCTTGATTCAGCTGTGCATTGTTGGCAGATGGATCCATTTTCACCTAGACACTAGTTATTTGGCACAAAGCACAACTTTGACACTGCAGAATATAAATCAAGTGAATCCAGGTAGTGCCAGTGCACCAACAAGACCGAGAAAACAGTAAATACTGTCCGTTTGCTAATAATACTGTGCCTAAACAGTGCTGTCATCCTTACCTGTATGACACAGGAATATGTGTAAGGCTAGCAGGTCATGATTCAACCTGTACTAACTTGTCTACAGAGGCATTACAAAGACACGGTTAGGTGAAAACAACCGACACCATTCAGCCCAAATAGTAAAAGCTTGGAAATAAAAAGTCCCATTAGTCTCTGGCTTAATAACAGGTCAGACTGAAACAGAGGCAAGTAAGCAGCCAGAATACAACCTGAAAAAGAAGTCTGAAATCTGAGAGTTGACCGCTCGAGGGGTAAGCAAAAAGATTTTATGAAAGAAGTCTAAGCAGACAGCACATTGCCTATCATTAAATATTGATGCATCTCAATGGTGAACTGACACATTTTAAATGCCGTTTATTAAGTATCTTCTAGTTAGAGGAGCATGCCAGAGCTTTACACAAACCCCCTGCTACTTCCTATTACACTCCATTTTACCTGTCAGTGTGCCTTAATGTTTCCACTACTGTATGTAAAATGCTCCACTGCTTTTTGGAATTTATGGTCAGTGTTGTCCAGAAACAAAGTTATCGCAAGCCTTTATTGTTGACACCATACTTATGAACTGCATGGGTAAATATTCATTTGCTAAATATTAAGCTAACAGTCCTACCGCTAAGCAGGTTATACAAAACAATCATGCAAATGCAGTGCGCTGTGTGGAACCACACAGGGACACACTAAATTTATTTGTTCAACATGTCCTTATTTTTTTTTACACTAACGTTTCAAGTTCAATCAAATCTAACAATCAGTTTTTATTCAGAGAGGACAATTTTCAACACTCAAATTATAGATGTAATTATCAAAACAGTTGCGTACGGAGTCAATCAACTTTTCCTCTAATGAGCTTGCTGTTATAACTCAGAAGGGGACAGTGTGGTCTATCAAACAACCACGCTGAGTGTTGTTCAAACAATTTAAACAAGCAGTTTTTGGTAAATAAGTACTTTTTATATATATTCTACATATATAAGTATATATATTAAACATTTGGTCTATTCATACATTTGAGGGTAAAAAAAAAAAAGGGAAATTCTTGTCTAAATCTATATTTTATGTATACCAGAATCATAATTTTAGTGCATATATACACCATTACTTTATTGTGCATTTTGTTGTAAACTCCAGACTTTATAGTGTAGCTACTGATCTGAACCAACTGCTGTGAAGATACCCCTACCACTTGATGTTCTCCTACTAAAAAATGAACTTGATCAAGAATCAAATACTTAGCGCCTTACTTTAAATTAAAACAGAATGGTACTATGCTGTTGTTGGCTGCCCGGCTGGGTAGCATTTCAAAAGAGGCATACACTGGTAAGAGCTTGTCATCTGCTTTATGCTACTAACAATAACCTTTTGCAATCTTAACAACCACACTACAAACATCTAAATTTCCAAGCTCACAATACTGCCTGAGAGGATATAACACACACTGAGGTAGCTAAGATAATAAAGTGTTCGAAACATATGTATTAAAGCTCTCACAGGTTTGCGTCTCTGGTGTGGACTTGTGGTGGCATATGTGGTTAGAAAACCCAACTTAAATGCTGCAGACAGTGAACACAGTTCAAACCCCAGAGCAATTCATAATAAGACATCACAGATTTTATCAGATGTGCGTCACATATCCACAAGTAACTCTCCAGTGTCCATTTTTGAGCACTGTTTTGACCTTTAGAGCTAACAAACTGGGTATGTGCTGCTCTTTGGAAAGGGAAGATATCCACAGGAGTTCTTCTATGTTTGTGATATTAAATCATTTTCCCAACTCCCAACCTCAAGCCCTCCTGGGGATTATGGAATATGCAATTATTTTTTATCAATATGACAACATAATCAACTCATACCTCTGCAATCTCATTATACCCTGGACTGCCAGATGCCTAATCGGGACCTCTATTATCTCTACCTCTGTCTTTTGTCCTGTATGCCAGTGAATTCAATTGTAACATCATTAGTGGCTTTTATAGGTGCAATGACCCTTGTGTCTTCGATAAATGATCTAAAGATCCTACGGGTGAGCTTATCTTTTACATTAGGTACCACAAAAGGTCTAGATAGAGCTTCAGATAGTATGGTTCCCAGAAATGTACTCATTCATCAAGCTGGTGAGAACAGTTAAGATCTTTTGTTGCAGTCAATGTTTCTAAAACATCAATGCACAAAAAAAGAAGAGAAAAATTGTCGCGATGACTCATGACCCATTTTTCAGCTAAAACCGAGTTCGAAGATTTGTAATTTCTTCAAATTGAACAAGCAGTAGTTGATAACAGTACTTCAAAACACTTCTGAAATATATTTGCAAAAGCTTCTCAACAAATCTACCATGCTTCAGTGGAAATTGTGGAAGACAGCTGAAAAGTTTGCAAAGATCTAGTTATTTTATTTTTCGTCACTGTCCCTCTCTGTAGACGAGATGTGTATTTGTCTCATTTTTGTCCAGTTTAAGAACAACCCATGTCCCTCTTGCAAATAGAAGTGCTGATGACTGAGCATTGCCACAGGGCTATCAATTCTGCAGTAAGCCTCCCAGTCTTTGTGTGACTGAATCGGGGGAGAAACACTGTATTGGAAGCAATGCACAATGGGAATGCTGCCCAGTGGAAACTGCAATCTGCTTAAATATTCAGCAGCAGCGGAATTGAAGTGAAGAGAATACATCTCACTATATACTCATACAAACCCCTACATTATCTAGGACTACAGTGGTGAATCAATTAGCTGATTAATTAGTAATCAACAACACTTTTGTCAATTATAATAATATCGTTAAAATAATCAAATCAAATAGAAATGCCAAATCCCTTTTTAGTATATGGACTGACAAAACAAGTAATTTTTGAAGGACATATGATCTAGAAACATTTCATGGGCATTTTTTGTTGTTGTTTTTTTTTGTTTTTTTGTTTTGATTTTGAGACATGTACTGTTCAAACACTGTGTTTAATAACCAGAAGGAAAAAAAGGAGTAAAATCTATTTCTAAAAGGATTACCCAGCAGTTATCACAAACATTGAGGTAGAAGACCAGAGCACGGGATGTTTTCAGTGTTAGCTGACACCCTTGAAATCTGTTGTTTGCCTGCTTTTCCAGTGGCTTTACTGTGGAAGTTACAGAATGCCCAGGAAATGAACAAAGCTAGAGAATAAACAGCACTGATTTTAGATGTGGTGAATATTTAAAGGTAAAAAATACACCAATGTTTTTCTTGTTTGATAAAAGTGGCCACAAACTCAGACTTTCACATGAGAACCGAGGATAATACAAGCCTTACAGGTTACCTCCACTTTTTTTAAGAGCAAAAACAAATGCTCTTTGTCAGTGCCACCTTCACAATCTCTCAGGGTTACTCTGACCCTTCCCCACTAAAGAAACATGTCCCTGTGGGTGGAAGACAGGAAATAGTTGTGATTCTCATCAGTAACCTGTCAGGAACCAGTGAGTGATGGCTACGAAACCTCGATTTAATATAATTTCCAATACACCTGTCACATTTAATGGCATGTCACTCTAAGGTACACAGTCATTGGGCTTTGTTACAACTGGTTTCACTGTGACAAACATCTTGCTACCACTGCTCAAGCTGGAAATGTAGACAATAATGATCATTTCAGCAGTGTAGCGATAGAAAAATTCGATGAGACAAGACGCTGAGTTTTTTTTTGGCACAGACCAAACCCCAGTGGTAACAAGAGTTGCTTATCTATTTGCTAATATTCCCTTGTGCCTTGCCGCCTATGTAGTGTCTGTTTGTGGAGGTTGTATCTTAAGAAAGCTTTCACACCCATTTAGTGCAGTTCAGACAAACATTTTGCCTTTTTGTGTGGTTTAGTTTCCCTGATGTCAGTATAGTGTGAACAAAACAATACGAGGGTGCTACTATGAAATTAATTTCTGATGGGAACTCAAGGAAGTGATCTTCTGAGCAATCCATAAATTCATTCAGGTAAGATCAGAAAATGACAAAGACGTATTACATAAAGTGTTGTGTTTGTATATACATAATTCAGCCCTTTCGCTGTAAAAATGATAACACATCAAAATACAAGATGCCCAATTCATTCTGTTTGCCATCTGTCTGTCAGTATTTATGACATATGAGGTCTAGTTGTCAAACATTGGCAAATTTGAGTTTGTTAAGAACTGTAAAAACATTAACACATTTGACAGAGCTTTGCCAATTTAAAATTAAACAGAATTGCTTGTTTATTCCTCTGTTCCTTGGAAACACTGTTGTAGGTAAATTTTTCTAGCCTCCAAACCAATCATTGACAAAAAGATTGGCTCCCATAATCCCTTCATCTTTTTATGCCGCTTTAAGCCTCTTGCAATATCTCTATCCATCTGGTACACAACAACGCTTGGGTCCCTTGGCTTATCATGTCTAAACTATCTCATGCCTTCTACCTTATAGGCTGACTTAATCACAACCTTGCTTTCTTCCTTTCCAGCTGGCTGGTAAACAGATAGAGCTTCCTGCCAGCTAATACAACCCCTCAAAGTCTTTCAAAACTCAGCAAAGATGCATCTTGGCAATGATAAGAGAGGGATGCCAAATACTACACCTGCCTATGGTGGGGGTTTTGTCTGGGTACATGAGCAATATCTTGAAACTTGCACTGAAGATCTAATTATCATTTTGGCCCTTTGCCTTTATTGTAGGGATTTTAAAAAAAGCCATTAGCCATTTAACTTGTTTTTTCATGGGAAAATGTCTTCTCATTGTCAGGATTTGTAGGCTTTCTTTGTCTTACAGGACAGGATGTTTTTTTAAGTTTTGGTCAGTTGGTCCTACACAATGACATTACAGTAGGCTTTAGGATATTGTGGTGGGCATTTTAAGTATTTAGTGGCATTTAAAAGGCTGATAGTTTCTGGTTGGTTTGGTCTGGCTGGCTGGTTGAGTGCCCAAAATGCTTTTATCCAACCAAATTCTCATTGGCCATTGCTTTCATGAGCTAAAAAGTGCATCTTTATTTTCAAGGGTAGGAAGGAAATATGTAGAATGAATATATTGCATTTTTGAGTGTATATTGTGTATTGTATGGTTTAAAAAGACACTAAAACCTATAAGTCACTATATTAAACCATTTGTGTTACTTTTAATAGTGAAATATATACATTTTGTTGTCATGTAAAGTAGTAGCTCTGGCTTAACATTAGGACAGCTCTTACAGATGTAAGGCTGAATCCAAATACAGACAACCCCTCTCTCTTTCCTCATATGCCGTACCCTGCTAATTTGTCATCGGTAGCAGTCAAACCTAATAATTATTGCTTGCTCTTAGTGCACTCCTTGTGGCAAAAAGCAGGCTTCAGTAGAAAAGCAGCCTAACGTCAGTGGTGCTTGTGATGAGGTCCTGTGCTCCTTTTGTCTCAATTGCTCGCAGATGTTCTTTGCCTCAGATCCCACAATCCAACATACTGTAAATAAGAAGGGCTGGCTGGACACGAACCAGTAAATCTGAAACATACTACTGGATTGTCTATAGAGCCTGAAGGCCTGAGACAGGTGGTGCCACTTAAAACACGCACCATTTGATTTCACATTTGCAATGAGCTATCAAAGTCTGTCTTTGAAGCCCCCTGTGCTGCTGAAACGTGTTTGCAGTTGTATGGACAGAATTACCGTTAGAGCAAAAGGCAATTAATGACCAGCAGGTGTTACATTAAGGCAAATAAAATGTTCAGACAGTTTATTCCATTGCATCTTGTTTATGATGATCCAAGCTCAAAGTAGTCTCTGGTTTCTCAAAACCCTATGCTGCCAGAAACTGACTATGGTCTATAAGCTTGCTTTAGGATTCACTTTCACAACAGAAACTCCCTAATTACTGCATCACATAGTCTATTTTTATAAGGATTTTTTTAGGCTAACTGCTTTGTAGAAAGAGGGTTGAGCGATTGGCTGCCTTGGCAAATATTCATCTTTAGCTTTTGTTCAATTTGTTGTCAATTTGTACAAGGGCACATATTACAACATAGGTTGCCCCATAAATTTCCCTACATAAGTGGTTCCAACAGTGACTAATGGATTACCAGAACCAACACTAACAAGTGTGAATTATGATTTGACTCAGGTCCACAGCACTGTTCACTGAACAATAATAGAAGTAGGGCAATGCTGACAGTTCTTTGTCTCTAGCTTGAAACCCTACTAAAAAGAAACAATTAATGGACTATTAATGAGCTAAATTAACCTTTTCTTCAGTGACAAAGGTACAGTAAAAGGGCTTTTCAAAAAGGCCGACAAACATAGCCCATCCATAGATAAGTGAACCCGAATAAGTGAAAATATTTTTTTAATAACTTCTAGTGACTGATCTTACTTGGAATCACCTTTTTTTGGACATACTTGTTAATAACCAAAACTGTCAAAATCCTAGACAAAAATCCTACAAAATGGTATTCTTGCCATTTCTTCAAGCCTTATGCTTAATGCTCTTGTCTTTAAAAGGTTCTAAAAACCTTGACCTTGATTTTTGCTTAGTTAATTTTTATAAGAATAAAGAACTTCAGGCCTTATGCCAGAGAAATTAGTCAATGCAGAGGTGATTCTGTTAGTGATTTTCCCAGGATAATGGAGTATTTTTTATGTCTAAAACACTGTTTGTAAAAAAAAAAAAAAGGTATGTATAATCACAATATCACAATAATAATATGAGAGGCAGTTTTATAATTATAGCTCTCATGGAAGCCATTCAAAAGCAAAAATTGCTATAGTCCCTTGACAACCACAATTCTTCACTGGTTGTATTTCATTTACTCAGCATCTCATCAGCTTCTGAAAGCTTTTCCCATTAAAGCTTGCCATCTACTATAGATGACAACTGGGTTGGAGCTGTTTAGGCCTGTCTGAGCAAGCTGATAGCTGCAAATTGACAAGGGGCTAGCTAAGCCCCTTGGTAGAACCCTGCCCTGATTAATTAGAGCCATGGAAGATGGAAAAAAAATATCTGGAGCTTAGTACTCCTGTAATCCCTCTCCAGAGACCATGTGCTCAGAGCTTGACCAAGCAACTTACTACAAAGATGACTTGGTAAGGCAAGAAAGTAGATCCTCTGTTTATTTCATGTTTATTTCATTTTTCATTTTTTCTTTTTTTTTATTGATCTCCGCTCTACCATTACTGGCAGAATTAACTGCAGGCAACCCAAGAGAGTTCCAAATGTTATTTTATTTGAGAATATACACAAAGCCAGAAGAAACTACAGATGTTCATTGGAGAGAGATCAAAAAGTTGGGGAAAAGGTTACTGTGGAGGTGTTAGATGAAATGAACCGTGAATGTAGTATTTTTGGGCAAACCCCAAGAGAGGCTGACTTTGTTTAGCAATCATACTATTTCTCCCAAACTGTCTGCCTTTAATAAAGTCATTACCTATTGTGTTTGCACTGAGCTTTTTCGGTGTACTCTGTCACTTGAAAAAAAGAAACGCAGCATATAATCAAACCAACAGGCCATAAAAATGACTGTGACAGGCATAAAATAAAAGGGAAAACAAAACATGACAGGCTGCTCAACAAGTTGACCAAACCAGAGTGATTAAAAGGAAAGTTGAAAGTGTAATTCCAATTACACTTTCAACTTTCAGGTATTACTTATGTTGTTTTGGCCTTTATTTATATCACCAATAATAACCATTAACTACTGAGATCTGGGAACATGGCAACATTGCTAAAAACAAGTCTGACAGGGAAAGAAACACCAGCAGTGAGGCAATCAGACACACACACACACACACACATAGCCAAATATATGCAAAACAATGGTGAACAGATATACAAATTGTCCTTTGCAAACAGCCATTATGGTTTACAGACTAAATTCATTCATGGGTGACCCATGTTGCGATAACTCACAATCATCTTCTAAGTTATCCATACACTTGAGTAGAAAAACTATACTGGGCACATTTGGTGCATGACACAAATAAATGTACTTACTTTTTTGATAAACTGCTTTGGTGACCATGGCACATTTCTCTATAAAAACATTTTTTTTTTCATTTCACAGATGAGAATAAAACTCCAGTGACTTTCATAAAATAATATATGATGAAGGAATAAGTAAACAAGCCACTGACCAAGCTTACAGTGCCTATTTCCAGTAGTTTACAGATACTGTCACTGTTCATTCAAAGCTCTCTTGCTCTACACTCAACTGTAGACAAGGGTTTAAGAGTTGGAGTTCCCTTCTTTGTCATTTGTCTCCTTTCTGATCTTTGTTCAGCGATGAACTCCACACTTGAAGGGCAACAACTCCCATTGACTTCTGTTTCTGTTTCATCTCAACTGGCCAGAATTACTCCTCAGATCTATACAGAGTGTGACCTTGAAAAGTGTTTTCAATTACTTGCTGCTGGTGTCAACCTCTTCTGCTGAGCTTATTGGAATTAAACACCCCGGACGTTAGACAAGGCCACAAAGTTACGCTATGCTGCTCCTATCAACAACATGAAGTTACACATTTTTTAAAAATCCTCACAGTGCCATGAATGGTACAATTTGAAAGCAAGTCATATTCAGTCAAGGCACTTCAGTTCAGAATAAGAAATAAAATATCAGAGTAAAATAGTTGCTATGGAGTTGTAATAGCCCAGATTTGTGTTGTGCATTGCTCAGGTGACCTCACCCATGGAGGTCAGGGAACACGCTGTACAGGCACTGCTCCCTCAGGCCATGTAGGTAAAAGAGTGCCTCCCAAAGAGATGGCGTGTAATCAAGGTTTACAGCTGTGAGTCATGTGACCCACAGGAGAATACAACCTTGGAGGGTGCTTGAATCAATGTCAGTGATGCTGCAGCAAGACTTTGTCACTAAAGTAGGTCACCAAAGCAACAGTCACAGTTCATCCTTGGGTGTAACGATTCTACAAAGGCGCTTGAATATTGTGTTTACACTGTGCGTACACAGGAGTATCGAGGCTCTTCACTCCCCCGAGTTAGTGATGGATGGAAATAACTGTAGCATGTAACAAGTATGCAGGACAAGTACAGTATACATAAATCTGTCACATATTTCAGCAGGTGGACAGTGGTTCAAGGGTTTGAGAATTCTCAATTTTTGCTTCTTTGGGTTTCACTGTTGGAATCAGTTGTGAGTAAGAGAATTCAGGCTGAGAAAACTGCAAGCTCTCAGCCTATTTCAAACCTGCAGGGGGTGAGTGTTTGATCCTCAGAAAACAGATTCAGGCGTAGTAGTGGAACAAGTTTTCAGATCCTTCACTTAATTAAAAGTACCCATACCACAATTTAAAAACACTCCATTGGAAATAAAAGTCATGCACTCAAAATACCATACTTAAGTGCAGAATTAAAATATCAAAGTATCATATCACTAGATTATATTGTATATATTATGTCACTTATACTGCATTCATTATATGCAGCATTTTGATGTTGTTGCTTGTTAAGATGCAGCTAATTTTGTTATCAAAGGTAATGTAAACAACATTTTTTAATTAATTAAAAATGCCCAGACCTCTGCTCAGGTTGCAGGTGGGTGGAGTTACCATGGTTACACAATAACACCAACTTCATGTACAAATAAACATCATAGAAGTTTCAGCCCCAACCAAGTGTACAGTGCTAAAGAAAGAGCAAAGGAGATGTGAATGAAGTACAGTGACTTACGGAGCTTTGCAAAATGTAGCTGTTAAATAAATGTACTGGAATAAAATGCACAAAATGTCCACTGAAGTATAAATTATACACATAAAATGGAAATGCTCAATTACAAGTATCTAAAAACTGTACTTAAGTATAATTCTTGAGTAAATGTTCTTAATTACGTTACACCACTGGATTTGGATGGAGTCTTTTTAACAACCATGTGTCTTGTGTGGTTCTAAATGACTTGGGCTAAGCAAATCCTCGCACCAATTTAGAAAACAATATGTGAATTCCTCTGGAAACCAGTGCAACTATAAGTGCAGCCATGTCTCCACTTTAAATGTGAACTCTATGTGAACTTCATCATAACTATTTCTTTAACACCACTATTTTCTTGGTAAAGGTATGTTGTCCCTGTCCCAGCATCCCTGAGCTATTATAGCCCTGGCTGGTGTGGCGTGATGTTGTCAAGGGTGACAACTTTACTGTTATATAATTTTGCAAGTCTAAACTCTGATCACGATTTGCAGTGGCACAGATAAGGTTCAAATCTTCTGTCCCCTTTTCTCCCCTCTGTTCCTCTCACAGCAGTCCTTGCCTTCGGCTGTATGCCATGACACGGTGCTAGCCCAGGCAGGACATTTCCATCAATCACACTTAGGGGAATGAAGTGTGGATGAAGGTAGTGATGCGGCAGTGGTCGTGATAATGGCCTTGAAAAGTTGGAGCCTGCCAGCCTTCACCACCTCAGTGTATCAAAGATGGAGTAGGCAGAGCTCTGTGAGGAGAGGAGGATCCCTACTGAGAGAATACTGGGGAGATGAGTCATGGAACATTCCAGTGATGGGTCCCTGTAGCGATTCAGTCTTATCTTAGCCCAAAGATTCAATAAAAGTTGCATGAGATTTTCTACTACTGTCACAGTGGTAAAAATAATGGTCAGAACTCTTTACTGTATGTACTGTATCACTAATTTACCCCTCAATTTCTCCTTTTAAAATTCTACAACTTATACCGCTTCTTAATGAACTGATTCCAGTTCAGTCCAACAGCACAGGGTCCCCTGGATCTCTGATCATTGAAATATCAAGGTTGGCATCTGTGCCTTTTGGCATGAGAGTAAGAATTTCAATACATTTTAATAGTTTCAGCTGTTAAAGTATTTAACAATAATACTAGGGCTGTCTACAAATGCTTACACATATTTGCTTGCAAAGTCGTATCTATGAGGTCTAATTTGGATAATTTCAGAGAAGGGATGAGGTCAGCACAGCGGTTGTGAGCAAGGAGGAAAGGAAAGGTCCTCTGCTGAGGCAATGTTTCCAAAGTTTCAAATCAGCAGATATACAGACATCTTATTCTGGATGTCTCTAATTATGTCATTTTATGTGTAAAATACACCCCAATTTTTGTGGAAAATAACAAAAAAGTATGGTTAAAAATGTGTATCAGTGCGCAAAAACTTAGCAGAGATATTTTGACCCATTAGATGAATAAATACACTACTTAAAGCATATTTAGCAATATGAGAATGGGTGTGCATTTAAGGCACTCAGTCCTCCATTTCTCATTTTTCCATTCCATGACAAGTGAACGCCAAGTCATAATTAAAACAGAACCGATAGGCCTTTCTGCATGAATCATTCAAGTAGCTACCATGTTCCGTGAAAAATGAACACGTCTGAAAATAGACGTGTTCAATGTGTTGATGAGCAGATGTGAAAAACATCTACTATTCATCACTGAAGATCTTACTGTTTGACTTTGCTTGCAGAAAAAGGCCTTTCCAGCCCTATCAGCTAGCAGTGTGCATCTGCACGGATACAATAACCCTCATTCATCCATCTAATTTTGCTCAAGTTCTGTGTTTAAATCTAAGATCCAGTTGTCTATCTCACAAATTTGAGTGGGCATGTACCCTTTCACATACGTAGCTCAAGAATCCTGATAAACCTAAAAAACCTACCTGCATTTTCACTACACCAGTACAGTAAATGACGGTAATATGATTTAAATGCTGCCACCACTCAGGCATATACTGCAAACTGAGACTATAGAATAGGCTGAGGCACTCATAACAATCTGAGTTGATTTGCAATAATTTGCTGTCCAAAACAAGCAGAAAGCTTGTTGCATGCTTTGCATTTCCCACTGTAGCTTTAACAGGAAACTGTTTTAATGAATGTTTCTCTAGAAATCTAGCTGATGCTCTTAGAGCCAATTACAAAGGATGACGTAGTGAGTTATGGTGCCAAAAACTATGTGGATACATGTGTTTTATATCCCATGTAAGATTTTCTATGACTATTTTAGAAGTTGCTTAATGATTGTTTTTGTTTTTTAGGACAACAGCCATTAATGATGGCATATTCACTGGAGAGCAGCGTATCAGCTCATGCATGAAAAATGAACATTGATTACCCTAAAACTGAGGGGAATTCGAACAGGCAGGAAATGGAGATGTGCTCTATATTTCTATCATCCCAAAAAGCAGATGAATCTACAGGAGGTTGACTAAACCCCTTCAACATGTGACTAATAGATACAGAGGTTTTTGACTATAGATGGATTTAAGCTTAAATACATAAAAGACCACAGTTTCTACATAGACCTAATAAACTTGCACCAAGAGCATAAAACAGATCTGACCAAATTAGCCAAAATGGGAATGAGAATAAAGGAGTAGTGTGTAGAATATAGTGGCATCTAGTGGTGTAGTTACAGTAGAAACATGGCAGACTCCATGGAAGAGGACCCGTGGCATCTGTAAATATAAAACTATCAATCCAAAGGTAACAGAAACATAACAATGCTTATTTTCAAACAATTATATAGTTAGGGATATTAAATTCAATTTCTGCCATATTCTGTAAATATAGGTCCCTTAACTTGACATGCTGGGCCTTTAAGGCAAGTTCCAGACCAAAGGAAACATCATCAGGGTTGAGATTCCAGACATCGTGCAGTTGGACAATAGACAGCAGCTGCACAGAGACAAGTCCATTTATCTGGACCCCCAAGAGGCTGCTCAGTAGAGCTTTTCCTTCCCAGCAACTCAAATAGACTTATAGTTTATAGTTTGTTCCAACACTACAACTGCTGTTCACTTACGGTATGATAGAGTTCACTGGTAAAGTGAAGCTACACAGAAGTGAGAGGCAGAACTAACAAAACACCCCCAACCTGCTTTAGAGCTCTGTATAATGTGTCCCTTGTTATCTTATATGTCTATTCTATTGTGATGAAAAGGGACTTTTTCTTATTTTCTTATTAGGACTTATTTGTCACCCATCTGTGGTATTGAAATAAATTTGTTGTACCATCTACTGGTGCCGTCTCAAACATTTATTTGAAATACTGTGCCTAATAAAACCAAACAATCCAAGCATGAAACGTCTTTGCTCCACCAGTGAAAACAAACAGCAGTTATGATGGTAATAAGCCCAATGTGTTGATATGTCTCCCATCACCACATTATTGCATAATTGTGGTGATAGTTGAATTCTCAGGGCAAAGCAAGCGGTTTACAGCTCTAAGGCAAAATCTAAAGCAAAAAAAAAACAAAAAAAACATCATCTATACAGCATGAGCTGTGGATAGGTGGATAGCACTCAGACTTGCACAGGGGTACATGGCAAGGTTTGTTGGCCTTACCAGGAGCATAAATATACCAATACCACATTCCACATTCCACAGTGAAACTGAACTCATGGCACTACAACTGACATATCTGCACCCCCTTTCACTTCCACATGGACTCTATGTTCCCAGAGCATACTCCCCATTCCCATATCCTCATGGCGAGGACCACCAACTGAAATTCTCATCTCCTGTTACAACTCTTGACAGTTATGCAAATGGAGCAGGCAAATTTCACAGGAGCAGGCAAATTGCTATTTTTTCAATACCAGTTCTGTGTGCTTATGGAGGTCCTACATAAACATACTTTCTTCACTGACAGAGTCCAAGGGCAACTTTGGCTTTTCTTAGCAGATTCCTATTGTTTGACCAAATGCAGTGTCATGGTGAAAGGAACGCAGCATTTGGCTGGGGCCCTCTTTAAAATTAGTCACCAAGAAAAGGTACAAAGAGCAGACAGCCATGCAGAAACACTTAGTATCTGCAGTGGGGCCAAATTAGCAATTTGTTCATGCAGTAAGTTAGATGTGTGGAAAACAAAAGATATATTTTCAGAAAGACAGACTCTGTTCAGCAGAGAGTGCCAGCAATCCCATACTTTCACTGTACTCTTTGAAAATGTACATCTGCTTGTCTTTCTCTAAATTCATTTTTAATGGAAAAGAGGTGCAACTGTTAGGCCTTTTAGGTTCACTGGACTGTGTCACCAGCTCAGACAGTATGTTCATAGTTTTCGTGTGCACATAAAAGAGAGGGGATGGTAGGAGAACAAGCATTTATTGTAAGCTACTGTGACAATACACATGAGGCACTGTCTGGGGCCCCAAAACAGTTAACATCGCTCAGGAAACAGGGTTGTATCCATGGGTTTGTTCCGTCCAATGGAAAAGTAAATAAGTGCTGTTGTGCATTATGTTTACACAGAGAGCATGAGAGGTTAAATTATTCCCCTTTTTAGTTGCAGATAATGAGAACTAACTGTGAAAGGACATCTGCCAGGGGACTCCAAAAACCTGGCAACTCCACATAAAAAAGAAAAACAGCCATGGAAATAATCATAAGGATAGAGAGCTACCAAGGGACACACAGAGCTACCAAGGGACGCAAAGCAACGTGACTCCAGTGAAGCAAAAGTAGCAATTTCCTTGTCAGCGCTGCAAGCACCATGAGGGCAGTAATATGCAATGAGGAGAGAGAAAAAGACATTTTTCATCATTGGCTGTTGAGGAGCTTGGAGAGGTGAGGAGATGACTAGGCTAAAGTCTCTGGTGGGATGACTAGCAGTGTTTCCCATTAATTACCTAGACGGTGGTGGCCCGCCATAGTCTAATTTGTCCCGCCGCAGTTTCATAATGAACTGAAAATATTTTTATACTTTAGTTGGAGCTATGTTGGCACACGCTTAAAAGAGACTAAAACAAATCATTTTGGAAAGTGGCTCAGAAATGGTTTAAAGAGTCGTTAAACCGTCTAAAGTTGTAGAAGACACACCTCTGTCTACACTTCGGCGTCCCCAATGTCATTCTTTGGGAAACACTGACTAGTAACACTAAAACACAAATCGTGTTTTTACAAGATTTGTGAAATCTGAAAACGTGTTTTGTTTTGCTTTACCTCTTCCTTTTGTTTTTCCTTCCACACTGAATTAATTTCAGACCTCTTTTCTGACGTTTGTGAATAGGCTCTTTAGAGATGGCTCTTTGAAATTGCTGAGGTTAACAGCTAAGGGCTAAATATTTCATAGGAGCAGTATTCCGGGGTTATTTCACTTTCTTACTTTAACTTGGGATGTATTTTTAGAATTATTTCTGTTTGGTTATGATAACACTACTCTCATAATAACTGCTGAGATCAGGCAACGTAAAGACATTGCTTTATTGTAAATATAACGAGGCAGAATTATGAACAGTCAGATAATCAGACTGTAAACAAGGCAACAGTGTTATTATATTATCTAAACAACTCACAATTTTGACAGATAAGGTTGAAAAGTCTGTAAACTGTGGTTTAAAATACTATTATTAAAACAAAATACTACTATTATTATTTTTACCGATTTTTTTTTTCTCTTGGAATAACTTCGCCTAACTGAGCCACTCCATCTGGTCATTTGTTTCTTGCCATGTCTGACTTCTTTTTAGTGATGATACTGTATTCTCAGATCTCAACTAGTGTTGCAATGCTTCCATTACTGGCTAAAATATGGAATTGGATGTCGGTGACTGTGCATGTTTTTGCACTGATCCAAAATCACATATTCCATTACAATACAACCCAGACAAACAAAGGTAACAAGTACTACCCAGTCATAGGCAAGGTAGGTTGGGTCACTGGAAGCTACTGTTTTAGAATGACGAAGAAGAGTAGATTTCTGATAGTATAACATTAGCCAAAGCTAGAAAAGACTCACTAGATAGTAAAATGAAGCTTTAAGGCAATAATTCTCCATATGTATAGATTCATGTTTTAAAAAGGGTTTATCCTAAGACAGGTCATACAAATGATAGCAATCATAAAGGGCTAGTAGTATAACATTGTTCACTGTTAACACACTTGCACGACACACAAAGTTCAGGTAATGGAATCATTATCAGGAAGGAAAGAATGGTATTGGAACATCTCTTATCTCAACAGTCAGTGAGTAAAGTGTCCAATAGGAATGGCAGCCTCTCAAAATAAGAATCATGTTGTCATTGGAATTATCTTTAAAAAGCCACCTTTCTCTTCTGTGACTCATAAAAAATCACGTACATAATTGCGTGTGGGTTATGTTGAAAGGCAAAACAGACAACAGAGCTTTGCCCTTCTGAGACAAAGCCACTCAGGTTTACAATGTTTGTCAGAATTATGATCCAACCACACACCTCACTGAACGAAAGTAGAGCATCACTTTCCCTGTGCTATCAGATCTCTGTGGAGGTGTGAGAGCTCGTGGGGAATGAGCACCACACCCGGTTTTATCAAGCTTATTGTGTGGATTAAACAGCAGTACAACCACTCCAACAAGAGCAGACTGATAAAAATCAGTGATGTAGCAAGCAGAAAATTAATGCAAAAGATATAAGCAATGTGCGTGAGGCTGATAGGAAACATTTTAGAAGAGTACAGGATTCATCAATCATTACCAAATCAGTCATGGTAGAACATGATGATGCTTTCAAGTATGCAACAAATTCTGTCAATCACAGTATAATCTGCTAATGACAATTCCAGCTACAGTATAACAGAAAACAGGGATACAAAATATTTCCCAGTGCCATATGCACCTTTTCTGATTAAGCTATGAGTAAGTTCAGGCAGCTAAAACATTCTGTTATGGTTATTTACCTCTTTGACAAAAATGTAAATTCATCTTTGGGTACTGAACATAATGATGTGTCATTATTGAACACATATTATTGGTAGATTTAGACTTTAGATAAATGCTTTGCAGATTAATGTTTAATTAGTGTCTTTTACCTTGAAAATTCAACTACATTCAACACCAGTTTATATGTACTGGAAGCATTGCAAGGAATTTGACAAGGGGAGACAATATGCAGAATAATGAAGGCTGGATGTTCTATTGCACATTCACTGGAGGTTAAAAAAGAACAGACAAGGCCATAGATAACCCACAAGGACAATCCAACCTTTTCACCAACTACTGTTGACTCATGTAATAAAAAATATGACTCATTTTTTTTAAATAATGTGACTGGAATCTTGAGTGCATTTTCCCAGTGCTAAATCCTCACACACTGATGATTTTTAGTGCCATCCTGTTCTCCTTATGCCAAGAAAAGATTTTGGGTTTTTTTAAATAAAACATTAGAAAACAGCAGAATGGTGTAACTGTATCCATTAAAGTCTCCCCCAACAGCCTAAATGTTGACTAAATCAAACCTAGAATGCAAAATGGCTCAACCTGTCTGGCCATAAAAACACAAAACTCAGTTAACCTCCATGTCCATCAAGGCTGACAAAGACGGATGTCTCAGCATCGCAAGGAGAGGCACATATCCAACCAGTGTGCCTTCATTGCTAGCAGTGCAGATGGAATTCTCCCCCTCACAGCAGCTGCAGTCCATAGTGTGAAGGTGAATTGTCAGAGTTTTTCCAAACTGTCTAGACTTTCCATCCTTCCACACCAGCATGGGATCCCTGATAGCGGAAATCTATTCTGTGAAATTCTCAGAACCTCTAATGAAGAAATGAAGCATGGAGGAACCATGACGGACCATGGCCAGAGGGAACCATACAGGGGGAAAGAGGAATACTGAGAGAGGGTTGGTTAGAGTGGAGGGGGTATGACAGAGAGGAAAGAAAAGAAAGGGGAAAAAATGAACTAAAAAGAATCTGTGATAGATCTATGTTTATTATACGTTCAACTGTCGCATCTGAAATGACAGGAAACTTGACAGACAATGAACTTTAAATTACTACTTGTACTGATGTTTTCATTTCAGTGCCAGTTTGAGAATTCATTTCTTTCATTTGACATATCTGTACAGTTTAAATAGAAAAATATTTGACTTACTAGCAGACAATTCAAGTTTCCCTGTTTGTTATGAATTTACTTCAAACAAGGGCTTTAGTCCTTTCAAACCTTTTGACGCTGAATAAATGTTGAAAATTCAGGTGAAAATGGAATTCTACAAGCAAAATCATTTTTATATTTCAATGACTTTTTTCTCCAATTTCTGTCATCGGTAGAATATTGTGCATTGACCTCGTCACCAGGGAAGCCTATTTCCTAGAAACTGTTGAAGACTGTCAACTTTCTGACGACTTAAAACATTTGAAACCAATTTCCTCCTTTCAGACCTAAAAGCAGCTTAATGATACATTTTAACATCTTTTAGCTAATTGTTCTGGATGGATGAGTCTTTTCAGCTCCCACTTGGGAGGGGGTGATGAACCCACCGTACACAACCAACCCAGCACCAAATGGCAAAGAAACAATGTTACTGTCAATGTTGCTGTGTTGCTGCTGGATTCGTCAGAAGACGGTGTTAGTCATAACCACTTTACAAGGCGATTTATGTTAAGGCCCGTGCGTCTGTCAGGTTATGATGTCTCTCTGCTCCCTAATGACCAAAAATCGATGAATGTAGCTGAAGAATACACAGTACGTCGAAAATGTACATTGTGTTCATCGTGTGCTACTTTGTTCACAGTGTTTTCAGTCCTCTTGGCTCAGTATCACCTTTAGCCTTCCTTTGGCACAAATCTGCCAGGCTGACTCATTGTCTCAGGTGAAGCCAAGCAGAAGACATGGCTGTTCCAATCCCTCAGTGCCCCGCCTTCCCTTCCCATACACACATTCATGAACAAACCCCCCACCTCACCACTGCTACCTCCCTAGCCCCACTCCAGGGATTCCCCTCATTTCACCCTGTCTGCTGAGGGACTTCTGGGATCACATCGCATATCGGTCTGGCGCCTTGCCTCCTGCCGCCGTCAACAGTCATGAGGGGGGTGGGGCCACACCCTTGCTCAGCACGGCTCAGCGCGGCTCCACTTTCAGCACAAACCAGTCATCGGTCCTCATTATTTATGACATTTTCACTATGATTATTAATTCAACAGAATTATATTATATTCCAGACGTAGTCCAGACACTGTCACATCTGTGGTGTCTCTGGAGCCCAGCGGGTCCTATAGGAGTTAGACCCGCCCACTCCATCACTCCCCTGTCCCCTCCTACCCCCCACTACTGTTTTTTTTTCACATCTCTAATTGGGTTTTGTTTATGGGTTCTGTGATCACCACCGACAGCATGATCTGTGCTGTTGCCTGCCAAAGTCTAATGGGGGGAAACCTGTCAATTTATCTGCTGCCTGCGTCACTTTTCCTAATCACACTGCCATCTATCAATGTTTCCATTTAGGACGTGTGAACATCTGTAAATATTATAACTATTTCTGTTTTATACTGATGCAGCTCCGAAGCCATTTGAGCCCTTTCATTGTTCAAGATTGTTATTTCCTGTAACCAACATTAGAAATGTAAGCCTGGGATATTGGGTGTCTCTGATGTTACTCTAGTGTATTTTGAGGGCTCAGTGGGCTGACTAATCAGGAGTTAGGGTTACAACTGTTCACAGAGGCCATTTTTTAAAGCTCCCCTGATCAATATTTTGTGTGGATCCAATGACTAAAAGGGTTGCTCATAGTGATCTAGTCTGTTTTATCTTATTGTTTTGTTTTTATGGCCCCAAAATCTCATCAATCCCTTTTTCAGCAACAGCTCGCAGCATCTATTTTCAGCACAAAAAAAGCTCTAATAAACTCACTATACACTACCTGCCCAGCTCCAGATGACTCTCTGGAGTTTGTGGAAGAAACAGAGCTATAATGAGAATAATCATTGGACCTACATTCATCAATTGGCCAGAAATACAACTCCTAATGAATGTTATTGTTGCTCTCTTTCTGCTGGATACAGAGTAAATAGGCAATTGTTTCCTAAGATGGGAACTGCAAAAACTTGATACGGTGATAATATGTCAGATGCCTCACTCGCACCCAAGTGGCTAAAAATCAATTAATGAAGCTTTAAGCCTTTGTTGTAACCTATACAGTATTAATTTAACAAAAGCAGATTGAATTCCATGCAATTTCTCACCAATATTTTCATTCACATTCACACAATTCCACATATTTCACACAGGGACTTCTCCACAGTAAACACAGTGTCCAACAGTTGACAGATTTTCCCAGCTGGTCCATGGATTCAACCCTCTGTGCAATCATTCTCTGAAATTAAAAGACCCTGCTTGAACCAAACACAACCGCAATGTCAAAGATAGCACAGGTGAAAGTGCTGGTTCCTTGATCGTAGCTGATCCAATGCTCAATTCCCTTGACAAAACTGGTGACACACAGCCTTTGTCTTAAAAGTGAAGTGAAATCCAGGAGAGCGCCTTAAATCCCCTAAGAGCACTCTGAAAAATAGCAAGTGTGGAAGGTTCCTGAGGCCCAGTGTTAAATTGACAATTTGTTTTGTTTTAAGTTTACTGATGCATAGCACCAAATGTAAAAGAGGAGGATTGTATGTTTTCCAAAGTACTATGATTTGTTTTGTTTGTTTGTTTTAGTGGGAGTTATTCAAGATTGAAATATCGTCCTGAAAAGGGTTTGACATTTTTTGATTTTTTTTTTTTACCATCACAACATATATTTAACTTGCAGAAAAACAAGTGAAATCTGTCAAAATCATCATCATTTTTCTGCCCACCCAGTTTAAACTAGGTTACTTAATTCTACTGCAATGCAGGCAATCATTCACTGGAACATTATGGTCTATAATTATGGCCGCAAATTGACCATAACGTACCTACAGGGAGATAATAGGATTGTTGATCGATACCAATTACCGGTTGCTGAGATTGTTGCTTCTCAAAACTTACCTTTGGCCATAGGCTTATATTTTGATATGGAACAAAAATCCCCATTATCAGTATTTTCACATACTTGAACAAGTGTGATCAGTCTCAGACTGACAGTTTCAATACAATAGCACAGATGCGTGTCATTCACAATCTTACAAACCAACTAATTTGTGTAAGTCAGACCCAGTGATGTGCCCATTTCATTACAATTTCTTCAGGGTTTGCTATCTATGCTGTAGCCTTGTCATAGCTGCCCATCAATCCTTATGCCCATCATTACAGACCCTTCTGATAAACAGGTTAAACTGCCAGTAAATCAGCAAAGACGTGCCTGTTAAGACATCAAGGCCGTGATACTATACATGATTACAAAACACTGAAATACTCCGTCTTCTCCGAGGCCAGTGCATGTGCTGAAAGCTAACAAAAATCTGTCTTAGTGAAGCTTTTGTTTATAGCTGCCCCAAATACACTCAGATAAGCAAAGAACTAAGAGCTATGAAGCTATGTTGAGACATTATCTTGATATAGGCATATCTTCACTTCACTATGTATAGTCTGCAAAGGAGTTTTATTTGGTAATAAAAATGATGTCTGTATTTTCTGTATCTCTCATTAAATGAATCTCTCTCAAAAAGACACTCTAGCCTTATTAAAAAAATGGTAATAAAATTCTTGTGGGTCTTGGTTTTTTCCACTCTCTTTCATTATAAAAACCTCTGCTTGAGAAATGCTTGGCTGAGAAACTTGTCAGTGGTCTGGATGAAGACTGAACAATAGAAAACAACTGTCTCCACCCTGAAATGTGAAGTCTCAAAGTAGCTCTGATCAGACAATGGTGAAACACACACAGACAGACAACAGTATTCAGAAAAAGGCTATTAGGAAAAAATAAAACCCTTCAGCAAACTCACAGCTGATGTGACATAACTTCCACGTAGGTTAATGAAGTCCTAATTTAGATCTTGATGAGAATTCATACTGTAGGGCCAAAAATAAAAAGCACACATGTCAGGTACTACACCTTCTTATTCAGCCATCTTTCCTGGACACCAACTGGGATGCAGGCTACAGCATCTGAGCACTGCATCAAATCCAACACAGAATGCTCCAAACACAGACAAAGGAGCCCCTCCACCCATGGCGAGGGAGAGGACAGTGATTAATGAGGCCACACCAGTGGAGAGTGGCTCCGTTATACTCCACCTCCAGTCTCGTCTCTGCTTCAGTAGCAAGAGTGTCAACAAGTAACTAATGACTGCCGAGATGTCCTCTGTTATACATTTCCTGAAAACATCACTCTCCTTATCACCTCTAATGCTGCGTTCACGTGGTGGTGGTACACGGCTGGAGGCAAAACTAGATGTTAATTATTTTCAGAGGGAGATTGGAATTAAAGTCTTCGGTGAAGTGCAATCTGGTCAATAGGTTGGACCTTTCCTGTTTTGTACGTGTAACTGCAGCAATGAATTAGAGTTCTGCACAGGCCTATAATGGAGACCCTGAACCTAGCCCATAATCATGTCTTACAGACCCAATCCTGCTGAAACCCAGCTAGTACTATAAGATTTGGGCCATATCTACTTACAATACAGGACAAACCTACTGTAAACTGTGTCTAAAGCTTTACGCAGCAAAAGTCACAAGACCTGATGCTTTTTTGGGACACTTCACTCCAGGTCAAGTGACAAACTCCATTATGAATGGATGATATATAATAACGTACCTTCTGTACTAACTGCAATAACGGACACTAAAAAGAAGTGAGGTTCCATGCTACTGCACTGGAGACTTGCACAATTGTCAAGGTAGAAGGCAAACATAAAAGCTTAAAAACTAAAAACAAAAGAGGAGACATTTCCCCACACAGATCGATGAAGTATAATGTGCTTATCTATCTTTTAATACTGTTTGAAGATTCCCATCTCATTTCAGGCACTTCACATGTATAATTAATTTTGGGTAAGATCACTGAAACCATTTTCCCAGGAACAGGGCTTGTGATGGCAATGATAGGATTCTGCACATGGTTAGAGAAGAGACCAAACTTTTAGTACTGTGTGTGAAAGAAAACCCTCAATAACTTATTTTATTACGTTTAAAATACATCTTGCTTGAAGTGATTTATCTGAATAACACATTTGTAGAACAATAACATGATAACATAATATAATCACAAAACCATTCTGCTGAAAGTCTATAAAAAGACAATAAATTATTGTCCTAATTCTGCATAATTTTGAAAATTGAATATGCCACGAATGTTTTCCTTGTTGTTTCCACTTCCAACAAAGATTAATGTGTGAACAGAGTTTTCTCCCTCTGTTGCGCCACCTCGAAGTCTAGGATGAAAATCATCTAACCAGACAAAATTAAATTCATTTCTTGTTTTTGATGTTTTAAAGTACAGACTAATGTGTGAGGCCAATTATGCATTTTTAAATGAAATGAGCTATTGACACGTAACAGTGACACTGTGTGTTTTATTGTATGAATGCATATTAAATGAGAAGTTCTTTCATATCTCAAAATTGCCATGCCAACCAGTTTGGCCTTGCACTTAACAGGCATCCTGTGACGCCAACCAACATTTTTTTCCCCCCTTCTTCCATCCCCCAGTGTGAAAGCGACATAAAACTGTCATCCATTCAGTCTCTCTGGTCTGACAATATTTTAACCAGCGCCTCCTCTTTATGAAAAAAAAACTCTCAACAGGAATCTTATAAAGTTCTTTCCCTCGACTCTGTTGGTCGGAGAATCCCTCAAGCCACTGATCGAACTGCAATCTCCCTGTTCAAACACAGCTGCATCAATGGGCTTTTATCACACCGCACCCCCCCTGGATACAAAGATATGCACAGCTGCCGCTCTGTTGCCCAGAAACTGAATGTCATTTCAGGAATACCCCCCATTCCACAAACAGGATAGTGTTACAGGAAGCACTGCAAACAGCCTAAGCCTCCAAACTTGATTTTCCCATTTTAGTCTGAGCACTCTATAGTGCTCCTACTGCATCCATTTTCTGTGTCTCATCTCTCTAATGACAGTTCAGATGTCGTTGAAATTGTGAGGATACGATGAACAGAATTACGTAATTGCACCTTTCTTTAAAAGGAGGACCTCGCGGTTATTGAGTTTTTGATATCATATTCCCAAAACGAGAGACCTAAGCCTCTATCCAATCAATGTATACAGAGTTATGAGCTCTGTAATTTAAAATCACATTATCAGATGCAGCTCATTTAGTCTGAGAGTCAGGAATCCGGCTAACAGACTTATTCTTTGTGAATTTGAAACCAAAAAACACTCAGCAAATGCATCGGCAGGTGGGTTGTTTAAAACCTTCTTTTTAGTTGTCAAGTTTTCAAGTTGAAAAATCTAAGGCTTCTAGCATTAGGCTAACATAGATTTTACTTTTTTATCTTTAGGGTCATGACATTTTAATATGAAACAGTGTAAAACAAAAAAAACATAACAAAGAAAAACATGATTTTATTGGAGAAAAACATCAAAGTCAGGCTTGGGAAATGGCCTATGGCAAAAATACAAGTTTAGATTGGTAACTCGATTGGTTTTAGATGGGTATTCATTAAACTTAACACCCTTCTTTAGCACTGAACCTCATTTTTTTTTAAACACCATGCTCCATTAGTAACCCCTTTATGTAAGGAAGACACCAGTGATAAAAGATTCAAACATAGAGGCATTTATGAATCACATGTCATTTCCGTCTCTTTTCTGACACTACAGTGCTAAAAGACTGCTGCGGTGAGTGCTTCGAAGCAGGTGCAAATGTTATAAATAAATGCAGGAGGGTTGCTGGGGTTCTCCCTTATTAACCTGACAGATATTTTATATTCTGTATAGTTTGAGGCTTTTCTGCAAGAGGGAGCTGGCATTTAAGGCCCTCCAGAGGCACTAAAGCCATTGGGCTAGTAAGAAGAGCCATATCCGTGAATGAACTAATTAAGCTCCTCAATGTCCACGGCAAAATGGTGCCCTGAGATTGTTCTCTGCTATAGCAGTAATGAGAAAGAAAGAGACAGAAAGAGGAAAACATGGGAGAAAAAAAGGCAATGGGTGGGGGTGGGGGAGCACAGCTAGATCTCATCCTCAAATGCATAAGGAGCGTGTACTAAAGAAAGATTAGCAGGGAGGCAGGCTCTTTCTGTTCCTGTCCTGGGCAAGAGGACCTGTTACATTTCTGAATGCAAGCTCCGTATTTTCTCGTCTTTGTCTTTCAACCCTTGGTTGCGGCAAGGCTCATTAACGTTCATAAACAATGTGAGATGTGCTCTCTAATGAGCAAATGCTTCTGTAAAAAGGGCTCTGTCCTTGGCAAGCTGGCCATGTCAGTTAAAACTGTATCCAAACCCAGTCTCATGCATCTCAGGACTAACAACTAGGCCATTCTCACCAGGGCTCATTTGTGTCCTCAATCTCCGCATTCTCATTGTTCCCTTTTTTCTGTCTTCTACTTCCAGTGGAAATCATTATTTGCATTACCTCCTGACATGGAGCACGGAGTGGAGTCATTTCAGTTACACTCCGTGAAAATCTGACGCTTAATGAGTATAACGATTTTAGACTTCTCTCTCTCTGCTCTGCTCCTTTATGCCTGCATCGAAGGAAGTGGGAGTCGACAAAGTCCCAGGAGGTATCTGTGGCACAGGGTGGCTAACTAAGTGATCCGCTTGGCCGGCTACAGAGCACAGTGGAGCTGAATGAAACAGCACAGTCAAAAACAACAGTGTTCACTGTGTCACGCCATAACAGAGTATGCTTTCTGTGAGATAGAGAGAAAAACACAATTTCAGCAAAACAAATGGTGAAAAATGGGAGCATGATTTGGCATTTTGAGTTGCTCTTTTATGCCGACAATGGGTCAGATGCTGATAAGTGATCTATCTATGGCTCACTAGTCACGATGATTCAGAATAATGATAGCAGCAACCATGAGATAAATCATTATTATTTTACAAATACAAAATGTTACTGTAAGGATTTGCACAAGTGAATGTACAGATAAGCCACAAATGCAACTTCAGCGACCTATTTAAAGAAAAGTCAGATATTTCACTAAAAAGACAAATGATTAAGTTAAAGAAAAGTTACAGACTAGAGACTAAAATTTTAAAGTCCTGGTAGCACTGAAAGTTCATCTGACCCATATTATGAAAAGTATCACTCTTAATATACTATTATGGCTACAACTGTTGTAATCTTGACTTGTTATTATTAATGATTATTTTTCATTAATTACTGAAATAAAATGTCAGAAAATGGTGAAAAATATTGATCACAGTTTCCGAAAACACAAGATAACCACAACCCAAAGATACACATTTGCTGTCATAGTGGACAAAAGAAACCAGAAAAATATTCACATTTAAGGAAGCAATATCTTTTTTTCTTAAAAAGATGACTTAGTGAATGATGATGAATAAGTTGCTGTTTATTTAATAGTTCACAACTAATTGATGGATCAGCTAATGGTTGCAACTCTAAGCTTGAGAGCACTACTGGAGGAAGGGCCAATTCATGTCCACAGTGCCCATGAGATACTTATGAAATTTGAAAATGAAATGTAAAGGGTTCATCTGATGGACGGTATGAATATAATCAGTAAATTTGCTAATCTACAGTACAAATCTGAAATTTTGGTGCTAGAAAACAGATCAGAGAATCACCAAAAACAAATATTTTTTTGTGGCGCTATCCAGACCAAAACTCAAGCCACTCTAACAAGTATTTTAGGTACTTGGTGGTCTTGCTTGACAGAACAAAAAAAGCATACCCCACTTAAAAACAGCTTTTATGAAGGTCCAGATAAATGAACTTTTTTTATGAGGCTAGCTCTTTGTCTGAACTAAGCAATAACTCAGCTTATTGAATTGCTTAAAAACAAGGGGAAAAAAAGCAATCGACCTTGATTGATGTCTACCAACTTGGCTACAAGCTACATATGCTCCAAACCCATTAAAACTCCAGCACATCTGGCCCCAGATCCACTTTATATCAGCATGATGGAAACAAAAGTATTTCTTTTTTCCAGAAGCAAGCACATACTACTTGAATAGGATACTGTAAAAAGAGTGACGATATGCCTCTTGATAGCCATATTGTAGCTATGTCTCACGATGGAGACATTTCTAAATGGCGAACATCAAAAAGGAGATATTCTTCTTTTCCTGCTTTGCTGTTAATGTCACAGTAAAAAGAGTCATAACATCTTATTTTCTTATACCAAGTTTTAAGAAAAAGCTTACAATGTGTGCCATTAGGTCCCACATTCCTAGAAATCCACATAGAAATTAAGTCTAATTGTCTGACATAACAATGTTATGTCTGATAGAGATCCTAGATAAACAGTCTACGGCAAGGCTTTTGAATTTATTTCTCCAATATCAGCACATGGCAACCGGTGTGGTTAAGGTTAGGCAACAAATTCATGAGAAATGCTACAGGAAAGAATCTGGATTGGGTCTCAAGCATCTTACCGTATAAAAGAGAGAGTACTTCCTGCATTTGCACTGAACTTTGGCATTCAGCAAAATTGAATTTGCAGAACTATCCAATATGAACAGAATCATATAAGATATACTTGAATGGGCACCTTTATTTATTCTACAGCGACAATGTTTTATTCGTTCTGTCAGGCTTACTTAAAAAAATGGTGGATATTCCAGTACCAGTGAAGGATCTACCAATGATGTCCGACTTTGACATTGCACGAGACATGATATATAGTACAGGTACACATTATGCCCTGAGGATCTTTATTCTGTCTAAATGTCCTATTTGTGCCAAGACTACTGTCCACAGTGTACAACAGGCAGAAATAATCTTCCATCTTGTAAAACACTGACACTTTTCTTTCTACAAAACTCCCAAACAGGTGGATTATCTCTCCCTACTAGCAAATTTGTTGGATAAAGTTCTGAAAGTTAAATCTGAAATCATGACTTCTTTTTTGCCCATTAAATAACTATCCAAGACTTTATATTCAATACAGACTGTTGGTGCACAGATTTAATGCAGTGTCATGAGGTGAGTGTACCTCTGAGGCATGCTAAGCACATTAGCCGGAGCCATTGGGCAGCACTGTCTCTGAGGCCTCTGTTGGCTCATGTAAAAAGGCCGAGCCCTCGACCCCTCATGTTGAATCGTCTGAGCTCGGCCCATCTGGCTGCCGGTGCTGCAAGCCAGTATCAATCATATGCAGCATGACATGTTCCCTTTGTTCCTGCGATGTAAACGTATTTTTTCCTTCTGGCGTTCAGACAGAGAACTGGTCTCCATTTGACATTTACTTCCCTATTTATCATAAAATATGGATAGGAATGGAGTAAAACTAAGAATACGGCCTCATTAAACATCTGAAAATCTGATGCATATGAGGGCATCAAACATTTATATCATAGGTGAGATTTCAATCTCATAACTTGAATTTAATTGGTCTGATTATTTTAACCTTCAGGCTTCAAAGTATATGAAAGCACCTTTTTAAACATTCTTTGGTCTGTCTTCCTCATTTCAACCATGAGGGTAAAGTTAGATGTGTCTATACTCTAGGCATGTTCCTTGGCAGGGGGTGAAAGTAGACACTGCTGGCAAGAAATTAAAAATTTAAAAAGACTTCAGAGAGCTTAGTTGGGAGTTTATTGATTGGTTAAATCTTTTGAATGCATTACTAGCTAAAATGCGATGACACCATGAGGCAACGGGTGTTGGCTGCAGATTTGCAGTATTTCTAACTCACAGATTTATATGCAAGGAATTTAAATTTAAAGTTCGAGCGTTTACAGTAAGTCATGCAGCATAAACACTATAAGCTGCCAAATGATATGGAGGAGAAACTACAGAACAACAGTGCCAAGACAAGAGTGCCAAAAAAAGACTTAAGAGTGTTTCTTTATCGCCTGTCAACATTCATGTATCATCAACAGAACAAATTCTCTCCTCCAACCAGGACAAAAAGTCTTATGGTATCCATTTTCGTGTGCAGGCATAATTTCTGAACTGTCAATAGAGGGAAATAATTACACAGTTACAGAACTTTGCAGTTACGGTGGCTTATTAAAGCAGCAGAGCAGCCGCATTATGCAGAAAAGCCTTGCAGATAAAATGAGACAGCTGTCAGTCAGGAGAGCGGCTATTCATTCCACAGACATAATCAGGCCACGATACACAAGCAGAAATTTTGCTCTTCTTTTTACAGCAGTCAGTTTACCAGCAGAACGACAGAGCCTCGTCTTATTTTTAGATATTAATTTGTGAGGAAAAGCAAGACAAATGCATATCACACAGGCTTATCTTTTATTATGGCAAAGACCCTTCTCATCACATGAGGTTTAATTCAGCTCACGTGGATGCATTTAATTTAGTAACAAGAACAGCAAAGAAAAGATCTAAGGAAATTAATTCTAAGCAATGTCCCGAATCTGCAATGAAAAGGCTGACCAGCATCAGTAGCAACATAGTAGGATAATATTTAAGTTAAAATAAAGAAAGACTAAAAACATCTATCCATGTCGTACACTATTACTGGTCTCAGTGAGCTTTATTACATGAAAATGAGGCTCCAGCGACAGAGCGGGAAACAATGAATCCAGAGGTTGGAGTGCCCTGCAGACCCAGTGGTTCCTCCTTGACGACACTTTGCATTGTGTCCCGCCTCCTTGTCATCCTCCACCCCTCCTCCCTGCCGCCGCCCTCTACCTTTGTTTGCCTCCCTGGCTCACAGCGAGTCACTCCTGGGGCTTTTCTTCAGGAGCAGCTCTTGACAATGCTGTTAGTGTGAAAGCCTAATAAATTACAGACCTCTCCTGATCTCATCTCAAACACAGCAGCCTGAACATAAACACATAATGGAAAAGACCCTCTTCGAGGGGGTTTGTGTTGGGTCAAATCTGGGTCAATTGTCTTCAAATTGCGAGATGAAATTGGGTTTGCTCTCTACTTTCTTAAAACAAAGGATCCAAAATAAAAATATCAAAGCCTTCTTATGGGTTTTGTCCACATTTGTCAGGCTCTGTCAAAAGAGAACATTTTTCAGCATGTAACCAATTAAAACTGCAGAGGCCACTGGGGGTCACATGGAAAAAAAAAAAATATTGGCATACAAATCCTAGCGCACATAGGGGACATTTTGTGGTAGGGCTTTCAGAATATGCATGGACAATAAAAGCATGGAATCGTAATTCTGTAAAAGAAATTACGGTTTTGTGTTAAAATAACTGCATTTCTTTAACACCATCTGAAGGTCAGAGATTTTATTGACAGTCTTATCCTGCCTATGCGGGCATCTTGACTTAACACTCCAAATATTGTATTTTTCTGTATACACGGATTGCCAAACTGAGTGCACAGCATATTAATCTGTGCACACAAATTAAGAAAATTAATAATTCATCTATTACAACACCCTTAGTGTAGTAATCCTTTCATTTGGTTTGGCTCTGTTCACAGATGTCTAGATCCATATTTTTTTTCTACCATATGACACTGTAGAGGCTCTGTACAATACAAACTCAATTATTAATCAAGTAGTTAATACTGCAGATTATGTTTTTGCTGAAATCTGATTGATGCAGAATTGGTACATGAAAATATGTCTGTCTGTAACATTACTATGAAAATCTTCCATCTTCCAGGACAGCACTCTTTATAGCAGAGTTGATCCAGATTGTGAAAATCGTTGGATCTAACCTATGAGTCATTGTGATTTTTTTTTTTTTTTTTTACTGTAGTCAATCTGATTGTGTTAGTTAGACTGTGGCTTTCTAGTTCAGCTGCTCTGAAGCGTAATTGGTGGTTTTAGGCTATTTTCATTGTCTTTAGCCTGACTCAAAGCCGCTAACTACCTAGCATTTCACAGTCAGAGTGCAAGAAAAAGACATAGTACCATTACATAGACATTTTATATTTCCTTTGTGACAGCAAACACAATTATGCCCCAACCTGAGCTTTTCAAATCACTTTATATGCATATAGCATGCACTTTTCTGTGGCTGCTGCAACATGCTGGCACCGGGAGGCTCGTTTCCCACAAGAAACCTGCTAGACTACATCACACGCATAGGTTATCCACAAACCCATCTAGCTAATGGTGTCATAACTAAAAAGTAGTAAGTCATTTAATTACCAAATGTTTGTTTACATTGATAGACAAGAAGGGGCAGTTTTGGAGAAAGTATTTTGATCATTTAGACCAGTGGTCCCCAACCAATTACATCCGCCTGTGCCTCTTGACACAGGTTAAGACAGGTCAAGACGTTAGTTTCGGTCACGTGATACGTTACCCCAGTTAAGCCCTCAAAGCTAGCAAAAATGAGAAAAAAACAAACGTCTTTGGAAAGCTTCTTCAGCGACCAAAACTAAATCACGGAATAGACTGGACATAAGGAACACACTTCAGGTGTTATTGTCTCCTATTACGCCTAGATGGGACCAGTTCGTTGCAGAGAAACAAGCTCAGGGCTCCCACTAATTCAGCGTAATGGTGAGTTGTATTTTCATGCACTTTATATTTGTTTTTATGCCGGTCGCATCATTTTATTTTATCGGATTTACCCCCCACACCTTGAAGGCCTGTCCGTGAACATATTGTCTTACATGAGACCGGTCCGTGGCGCAGAAAAGGTTGGGGACCGCTGCTTAAGACTACTTAAGTATTCTACACAGAATACTACTCATTCTAACAATTCTGCAACGATTGGTTAGGAAAAATTCTGAAAATATTGAGAAATACGATTACTGAGAGCCCATAGTGACACCTTCACAATGCTTGTTTTGTCTAACCAGCAGTCCAAACTTCAAAATTATTAAAAATGAATGAAAACGATTTGAATAATTAAAAAGGAAAAGCATTGTGAAGCTGGAACCATGAAAGGTTTTTGCATGAACAATGACCATTATCAAGTGACTTTTGTGCCTGGACAAGTGCAAGGTAAATTTACTTTTCTGAGGGATAAGTGTCTTAAAACATTTGTGTCATTCCCTACAAAGCCAGAGTTTCATTATCAAAATCAAATGAATACGTTTTGTTACTATAGCTTAGAGAACCCTCCCAGTCCAACCTCTACTCTATGCACAGATTTTGGTTGAGGTGTGGTGCCCAGCCCTGCTGGTGCTTAATGTATTCAAGTTCACTTTTGTTTCCGTTATGACAACAGATAATGTTACCCTGCGACCACCTGCTACCAACCTCAGCACAAAAACACCATTCATTTTGATCAGTCTGACTTTATTGTTCACATGTGATTTCCATATGGGCAGCAGCAGCGGGGCCCCTGGTTATATGCAGCACCCATATTAGATTGTGGGCAGATTTTTACCAGTTAATTAGATGATGTTTGACACACCGGTTTGATCAAACAGTCCACAGAGTCTGTCCTGCATCCACTGTCAAATCAACAGCTCCTTGATGCGTCTCTGTGCTTCCTCCTGTTTCTATAGCATTACCTCGCAGCACATCTCGCAGCAATATACACACGGATGCACATACACAATGTGTTATATTTGCTAAGACTGTACCTTTGCCTTCTTTAAACAATAAACAAGTGTATCATCTCTGTTTCAAGTGATTTTTCCATTTCAGAATAGTTCCCCATCACAACACCATTATCGGGAAACACAAACCCAATCTTCTTTTTTCTACCACAAAATTAAAAAATGCAATAAAGTTACTATTCAATATGGGTTATTTTTTTCAGGCTGAATTCGCTAGTTGGGTCTGCTGTCTGTACATGCAGCCATTTGAACGTGTAGAGAGGTTGCTGAATAAGAACTCCACAAGTCTTGAATAAGAATAGTGAACTTAGCTTTCACATTATGTATGGTGGCCACATTTCCATAAAGATTAGACAAAACCAGAAAATATCTGACAGTATGGAGTTTGAAAAAACTGTTTGAGTTTGTGCCACCTGAGCTTGTAAACAGTATGCAGTGAAATAAGTCATTCTGGGCTTAGCCTGGCACGGTCTGAAAACACAACGGAGCCACAGAGGATGCTCGCCTCAAGAATGTGCTCGCTGACAATTGTGCCAATTTACAGAGTAAACAAGTCCACAGAATACTGCACATGCTGCACATCTAGCCTTGTTCACCATCTCCCAGAAGATGCACTTGTTTTGTTTTTTTTGTTTGTTTTTTTTGTCCTTCCCACAAAGGCTGAGGCAGCTTGGCACCTGAGGAAGCCAGCCAATCACAGAAGCCCTGGGATGAGGTAAGTGCCATTGCTAGGCATTACATCATGATGGTGAGTCACTCCCTGGGATTAAGAGACCGTAAAACACAAGCCCAGATACACTCCGGCTTTACCTCTCCATGACAGCTCAGCTGAGGTGAGATGAGATGATGATTGTAAGAAGCACAAAGGATGCCTGTTCAGTCTTTGTGCTCATAATGTGCATCAAAGGAAATGCTGTTTGTCACTGAGGAGAGAATAATCCTCAAGTCGGTCTCTGAGCCACAGCGTTTAAATTGTGTCAGACAACTTTATCTCAGGTAAAGTATGTTGGTGCCAAGGTATCCAAGCAAGTGATACTGAAAGGATGCCAAGTTTAAGGTTTAAGGTGCCAAACACATGCAGTGTTTGTGGGCCAACACAAAATACCCACACTTTCTGAGGCCACCTGAACATCCATAAATCAGTAGTGGTCAGCAAATAGAGAGCGCATGGGTAGCTTCTCCCTAAGCTTCATTATGGGTCAGCAGACTTAACATTGTAAATTACTTTACCATTATTTAGCATCATGTTTATACATTTCACATTTTGACTTATACCATACAATAATTACTGTATTGTATAATTCTGTTAAGCTAATTGCATAAGGATAATGTTGATACAGTATGAAATTAAATGCAAAATAATACACCATGTTGTCCTAATAGCCATTATCCCAGCTTTGCAGTACACATTGGCTGCAGTCCATTTGGCAAGTTTCTCATGGCAGCATGGGCAGGAAAACCCATTATAGTGGAAGACATCATAGAGTCCAACCAATGTGCCGGCTGATACTAGCTTCTCACCAATATATCGTACTGACAGACGATAAAGCTGGTTTTGTTTAAGATAATGTTAATATCAGGTAGGACAACAATAGAAAATGTTAAACTACTATCTCTTAAGGTATTTTATTTAGACCAAGCATTTCCATTTTTGGACACTTGTAGGTGTTTATTCTACATCCATCTAATGCAAGCAGAATGAAAACAGGAATTAATGAGTGATTACCTAGGCAGCCAATCAAAGACTCAAACAACAACAAAGGCCATGTTGGCCTCCCTGATGACACAGTAAATCACTGCAGTGTGACCTCAGGTTAATATAGACATTAAAAAAACATGTGGCTAGTCAAGACAATGGCAGGATTGAACAGGCACCACAAAAAGCTACGATTGCCAAACAAAACAAAACTTTCATTCACACACTGAATGAAAAGAGAAGAAAAATACTTCAAGAACTAAGACACAATCACAATGGATTGTGCGGAAAAAACATCACTGCACGCATCTTAAATGAGCAACAATTATCCCTGTAGACACCAGGTGTACAGGAAAATGAGAGGCCTCTCCAGGTGGTTTGAAAAGCAGCATTTCAGAGCGGAAAATCCTTGACGTACTGAAGACAAATGCAGCAGGTGTGATATCAGGGAGGCAGCTGAAATCCTGGAACAAACTGCCTTACAATGTCTCACACTTTTACTTCAAGAGTACCTAACCAGTCAAGAAGCCAAAAAAAAAAATCTTTCTGTAGATCATCATGGAACATCATGGAGCAGTCAGGGTGACAATTATGTTACCCAGCATGTCAGTGTAAGTAACTCAGACTAAAGATGGATAATGAAGTCCAATTAAAGTGACATATTAAGCCCGCAGGTGACTGATGGTGGTTAAAATTAAATTTTTTGTGCAGAACTGCTGAACAATAAACACATTTCAAACCAAATGGAACTAGGGAAGTGGCAATATTAACATGAGTCACATCTGTCCAGTCCTTTTACAGGCAGTGGTATACACTACAGTGCAGAGAAATTGAGCATATTAAATTGGGGGTAAAAGTGATATTGGATCGATTGTTTTCAACAGGCCTAATCATCTAAGAAACAGACATGTACATAGGCAGCAGGGTGGCCAGAGGACACACAAGAATTCCTGTTTACTATACTGGGTGTGTGCCTCAGCTGAAGCGTTGGCATAAATCCAGGCTATAATTGTGGTCCTACCTTGTCACTGGCCAAAAGGGTTGACAAATGTAACAGTGGTGATACCGCTAAAAGAAAACGGCATGACACCTGTAGCGCACAGACCGTGCAACACAGACGGAAGTACGCGTGGGTGTTTTGATGTGTGAAATAGCAGCTGGTATGTGTTGCCCTTTTGTCTTGTTTATAATATATTATGCAAATTCCAACCTTCTCTGGTACAAAAAGACTTGGCTACATAGCATTTTACATTACAAACCATTTAGCTTTGACTGAGATAACAACCATAGGAGAAATCTACCAGGTATGCATGGCGATACTGCCGTCTTTTCTCATCACATGAAGGCTCAGTTGAATAATCAGGCAAAACCTCCAACTCTCTGCATTTGTGATTCATGAAAGTAAGGCTGCCAGTAATCCATAATTAGGAATACGAATCATTCTGTGCCGACATGCATACTGACATGTATGATCCCAGCAGAGTTGCTGTCTACCCACGTATCTAATCTGTAAACAGATTTTTGTGGTGTGGTTTAAAAAGGTGAACTGTTCAGTGAAGGCATGTTAAATGATCAACAACAGAGTAGTGTCTTTGACTTTCACAGACAGAAATACCATCTGTTCACCAGTGCCAGTCCAGGGGAAACCAAGTTAGAACACTGACAAACTATAAATAACACTGGCCCCCATGCTGACAATAAAGAAAACTGGAACATCAATATAAACAGTATCTATTCCAAATAAAATAAAAAATAAAAATAAAAATCGGTGCTCGTTGTTCTCCTGGCAGTTCAAGGAGGACGGGGACATCATGCTGGGATTCTGTTACACAGTAAAGTAGTCCATCATCACCTTGGGTACCATCACCAGACTTGGCAGTCTCTCTTAAACAGAGCTCAGGAAAAAAAGGGTGAGGGGCTGTGTGCCAAAGCAGAACAGATCATCAGTGCTCTGCTGAAGATGCCACGTGTCACAACAAAATACTGTCCATCCACCATCAGCTTACATATTCTCCACACACAACGTGGCTATTAGCCTCAAGGGGCCTGCAGCTTCAAAGACTGTTTTGAATCAGAACCACTCCCAGAAATGTTTTACCTTGCTCAATGTGATCTTGGCGCACATTCACATCAAGCACAGTTATTCTGAATCCATTAGAAGCCAGTACAAGTTCACCCTACTGGGGTGCCAAAGCCTTCTTTGAAGAGAACTGAAGAGTTATTTAGTGTAAAGAGCAAATGCAAGTCAATCAAGGGAGGTGTCCAGAGCATGAAGGGTCTCAGACAAGCCTTTAGTACATTTGGCAGCTTCTCCAACATCTGGAAATCTGAATGAACAGCCTTACTATACTTACATCATAATTGTTTTGATCATGACAGGTTACTAAAAGTTACTAAAACTCAGACCAAGAAATGACAGTGATACAATGTGTGGTCTTTTTAAGACTGCGTATACTTTTGCTATTTAATATGATTGACAGAGTGGTGGGTTTTTTCTCTATTTTATATGATCCAGCTGATTGCATCACAGTATTTTCAGATGGTCTGTCAGCAACTGAATGATAATTGAAGTCAGTTAAAGTTTCAGTTGGAATTTACACAACTGACAATGACAATTCAACAAAGTGTGTGTTAGTTCATCAGTTGTGCAGCTAGGTATACTGTACTAAGCTTTGCAAAGTAATGCTGTGCTGGTAAAGAAAAAAACTCGTTCATGGGTTGGAGGTGGGGGGCAGTCCCCAATCTGCATAACAAACCCATCTCCTTTTTTTTTTCCCTTTTTTTACCCGCATTCAATTCTCTATAGGACGCCTTCATTGCTCACACAATGCAAATCACTCGTGGTCCCTATTCATGCACTGATTAATATGCAAAGACAGCCCATCCTCATCTAACAGTCAGCAGAGAAGAAATATAACAGCCAGCCGAGTCATTTTGAACTTATCTGTTGGAACTATCTGCACATTTTGATTCAGTATGAAGAAGTACTGTGACAGCACATGAATTTATGGATAACTGATCAAAACCCATGCTTTAAAGTATGTTTCCTTCTCAAAGAATGATTTGACCTTAACGTGATGTTTTATCCACAGAACTGCAAAAAGTTATTAATATTATATTATCTAAGTTATAATTGTTACTATTATCATTTTGGTTCTATTATAAGTGTACTGATTTGGGGGATTCTAACTAAAAATCGGCATCTAATTGTAAATACTTTAGGATTTGGTGGTGCGATAGCAAATTTAGAAATTATTACAGAATACACTTTTGGGCACGTGGCACCAAATTTAACATCTTAAAAAAAGGTCCAGTGTGTAGGATTTAGCTGCAACTAGTGGTGAGGCTGCAGAATGGAACCAAATGAATACCCCCTGCCTCACCCTCACCTTCCAAGCGTATAGGAGAAATTATGGTGGCAGCAAAACTCACTGAGTAGGTGTGTGTAGTAGCAGCAATAGGTTTTAAAGTTGTAAAATAATTCACCATTCTAAACAATACGCAGACTTAAATGAGTGTGAGGAGAATAAGCAGCAAAACTGCATGGAAAAACTGAGCAATGAATGAGGCTTATGTAAAGTAGATCTCACATCTGGCAAATCAACTAAACTTGCAATTATGATTCAATGAGAAGTCATTTTCTGATGCCGTGTTTTGCTTTTGTATCTGTACAGTGACAGTAGTATGCGGTCCAAAAACTGAATATGAGCTGAATCCAAAGGGGGTACAGCTGTAATCTGAGCAGCTCCTGTGCTGATGAGAATTTGATCAACATAAGCTATAATAAAATGGTTCAAAATGTGTACTTGTCACTCTGTTTGCAGCATGGATCTTGTTGCAACTACAGAGCAAAGTTCTGAAGATCCAGAATCTCGTTTTATTCAGAGAGCAGACTAAAAACGCCTTATAATTTTCCCTTGTTTGGCTGCTTTTTCCAGTTCCCCTAAGTCAAAAATAGCCTGTATTATTTTCATAGTGGCTTTGAACTCACCACAGCAGTTAAAGTCCCATGTGTTAGTCATTTAGGAATTGTGTATTTTCTCTCCCTCAAAACGTTAAGTTAAACTTTTCATTCTTTTTTTAGGAGCAGGCCTACGTTTGACGCACGAAAACATTGTTTTAGATCCAGGGGCTCAATAAATGAACTTCACAGTTCAGTTCACTTTGCTTTCAGATTCAAAAGCACGTGGATGTTCATTACTCTTGAAGTCAGTGTCTTGAGTTTCAAAAAACTGTATCAGTGGAATAGCAGGTGCATGGCAGTAACTGGGAAGTAGGGGCAAAAGCAGCATTTCAGGGGCTTTCATGTTGCAATGAAATTAAGAAAAATTCAATTGAGGAAGTCCTGTTTGAGCAAGAGACACATGAGTTTCAAAGTCTGAAGAGGTCAAAACACTGCACAGTGGTTGATGCAATTGCACACAGAAGTGTTACATCTCTCAAAAGTTATTACAACAGCATTTCTTTTTCTTACAGAAATGTACACTTGCACGTATTTGACTAGCCGCCATAAAGCATTACCATTACGCTTGTAACGATAATTACTTTGATTTATCGTGGTCAGCAAAAATTGCACAGATTGTGTCCATATACAGTGCAATATTGCTGGTTCTGTTTACATGCGGGTTGGTTAAATAATAACGTCAACCTAAGCCAAATGAACAAACAAAACTATTTCAAGACGTGTTTTGTTGTCATTTCTGGTCATATGGTTTCTGTCTTCTTGTTGTCTGCTCTTGTTGTCTCAGACAACTTAAAAGTTCATGGCTTAAAATGACTATCATCTGAAACTAAAGCAAAAGTTCAGCCAGGTTCAACTGCAAAGAAAAAGTGAAACAGTGCTATTTCTTTGCCAGAGCCCTCTGTATCAGGACTTTCACTGTGCTAAGGCAGCAGTCTACTTGAACTGAATGATGAAGCTGCACCTAGAACAAATTCTGATTCTGTAAAAACAAAACCAGGACCATCTTCTCTATACCTGTCAACAGCAAAACACTAACTCAAGCCAAAACCCAAAAGTCATATGGTCCAAAGGTCCAAAGTTTATTTAAGCATTAGCAGTTATGAAGCATCACTTCTCTGCAGACCATAAACTGAAAATTTGACATCTGTCAAAACTGCAGATTGCAGAATGGTGACCATGTAGATTAATCTAATAGCACCATGTCAAAACTGGAAATACACACTAGACTAAATCCATCTGACTGCAGACAGACTAAGACAAGAAAGGCCACCGTCTGGGTCCACTTCTGAAATCATATTCTGTTTAAATCCAAGCCATTATTCAGTCATTTCTTAGAGGGTGGTGTGTCTCTCCATCCTGTTTGTTACTAGTCTCAAAATTTAATTATCACTGAACTGGAACAGAAACTGGAAATCAATAAATGTAATTAAATTGCTCAGCCTTCTAACTGTGTGATACCGCCATTACCCTTTTAATATACCCCAGGCCTATCAAATAATGTGATCAATTTCTTTGAATTTCTTTCCCTATTGCGACAGGGCAGAGCTAAGGCACAGTTGTCTAATTATCTTCCTCCTGCTTCCTTTCACTTTCCCTCCCATACTGGGTGCAGTGGATTGCGGGGGCGTCAGAATATTTCGGCAGGATCATGAATCATATAGAAAAAGATGAACATATCCTGACTGTTCTTGGTACCACACCGCCCTCTACACCACTAACAGTGACAGGCTGAGACAGAGTCTGGGTGTAAAAGGTGGCAAGAAATATCGTTGATTTGGAGAAAGAACATTTTTTTTAAATTATTCTGCAGAAACTTAAAAAGCTGAGGTTTGCAAATACTGCCGAGTAAAGGACGTGCAAGTTGACACGCATTATACTCACATAACCCATTAGATCCTGGCCAATATAGATCGACCTGGCCAACAACATGGGCCAATTACCTTATCACAGATATAGTTAAAAGTTTGTCCACCAGAGGGTACTGACAAGTTTACTTTTCCCTTTTTTTTTGTCAAGCTTTACAAGAAAATGTAAAGGGGCTTTGGTAAAAACATTAAATCACGCATGTTAAAATATTTATGTTATGTCGATGTATATATATCAAATGATATAAAAGCTGATAGCTGAAGGAAAGGAATATAAAAACAGGAATACTAAAAGAAAACCTGTAGAGTACGGTGAAATCAAAACCTGTTGTTGAGTGATCATCCTTCTGCATTCTAACTAGTATAACATCTACTGAATTAAATTATTAATCTAATCAAACTACTCTTCCTCTCTCCAAGGACCCCTGGGGGTCCTCACACACCACTTGGAGCACACAGTTGCAGTCTATAGAAATAGGGGGGCAGATGCAGGGAGGGAAAGGAGGATGTGAGAAGCCGAGGAGGTGGGGGGTTTAGAGTGGGGGGACTGGGTCCCCTCCCCTATATAACCAGGGGAGCCCTGGGATTGGATCCTATTGTATACATTGAATGACTATTGAGTCGCCCTCAATGGATGACGAATTTCCCTCCCCAACCGACCAAACTGAAAAAAAAAAACTACGGTCAAATCAGTCTGTAGCCATAAGTCAACATCCTTTTGCGCCCAAACGCACCTCGCTGTTAAGTTGGAAACGCCTGTATGCGATTTGGCAAGGCAGAAAAACTGAAGAAACAGCGCTTTGGTCACATAAACAGAGTAAAAGGCGTTTAACCTAAGTCTTCAGACTCGCGTTATAAACTCTAAATTCCAACATTGACACATCGGCGCAGAATACTGTTCCGTGTGACAAATCTGTTGATGGCCAGAGTCGCATCTATCCCATCCAACGAGAAGAGTCTCAGCGCTGGATTATGAGAAACAAACACCGCGTTTCACCTCAATAAAAAACGTCCTTAAACCTGTTTGTTAGTGGGCGGAAAACAAAGCATCCTCGCTCAGAGCCAGCGACGCTCCTCGCTCTCCATCCTCTGTGCGTCACAGCTGACCCAGCAGAAGTGTGAGAGCCAGACTGGACTTACGCACATAAACATATGTTGTTTAATTTAGGTTATTGGGTGTTTCAAACGGAATACGGTTATTTACAAACAGCCATAAGAGCCTACGAGCAATATCTGATGGACCACAAAAGCGTCCCTGCATCACCAGTCCTGATCTCCTCCAGCATCCACTAACCTCTACCCGCACAAATGAACTTGTAACTCGCATAGAAAACGCAGCACGTGTGGGTATTTTCACCGAAATGACACAAACATACAGTAGCCTATGCCTCAACTCAAGGAGAACAGTAAGCCAACCGGACCTGAGGTTTCATACTCCTCCGTCATGCGCGGAGATATTCAAAAATGCACCGAGGCGAGCGGCTCCAGATACTAAACTGGGACTAGAACACCTCGAAACTGGACCAATGGGTGACCCAGTCGATATTATTATGTTTTATTCGCCCTAGAAAATTCTCACTTCTTACACAAACTTTTGCTTCAATCGTGGTGATTTCTTTTCTTCTTTTTTTTTTCTATTACTGCCATCAGCTCCAACCTAACGCCACTGTCCGGAGTCAGTGACAAGGATGCCGCCGGCGGGACCAGAGGATGCTGCTGCACAAGCAACACAGCTCGGCCTTCAATTCTGCACACTTTGCTTCAGCCACAGCCTTGGAATTAATCTACACATAACATAATATGAAGAATAAATAACTCTGCTTCTTACCTGCACAGCCAATGAATAGCAATCCCCAGATGAGGTCCCTTATTTGAAGCATTGTAATGTGTCACAGATATTCTCCTTGAAGAGCAGACGCACTTTAAACAAGCGAGATGTCTCTACTGATGGGGGGTAAACAGATATCAGCCTTTCCACGGACAACAACTGCTACCGGACGGGATTTTGGTCCTTGTCGCTACCCGTGTTCGCGGCACAATGAGTGACAAGCAGCAACCGTAGCACGCACTCGCACACACGCATGCACTCAATAGATACCAACACGAATTACTCCGCCCGGTAGGCTATACCCATATACACACACATACGCAGAGACACACACACACACACACACACACACACTCCGAGGGGGCGGGCTGAGGTGAATGCAGTAACAAAGTAGTGCCAGTGTAGACAGCAGATGGTCACCAGGGGCTGTAATTCGGATTACTGAGCTGATTTAGAAACAGAGCAAAACACTTATTTTACACTGGAGACCAATTAAAATATGATCCAAATAAATGTAAAAATTATTATTATTATTATTATTATTATTATTATTATTATTATTATTATTATTATTATTAATGTGTTTTTTCTGACAGACATTACAGACACCATCAAAGCAGCATACTCCTTTCTTGTTCTAAACAACACTGTTTTTGTTCGATTTAAAAAATAAATAATAATAATAATAATCACACTATCATATTTGCAAAATGTAGGGGGGAAATCAAGTTCATATGGATCCATTATTTTCATATACGTTCATGAAAGTTTAAATGTGCTACATGTGAGATTTTGAGTAGTTGTTGTGTTCATTTTATGTATACATCATGTTTGTTTAACGAAAATGAACAGGCTGCAACCAAACAGCAACCTTTGTGGCTGTGATTTGAAGCCAACACAGAAGTGCCCAAAACTGGACTCCATAAGCCCCTACAGTATGTTAAAATGTCCAACTTCACAGTAGCAATAAACATGTTTACATCCTGGTACAAAAAGGTTTTGGTTTCTGTAGCTAATTAACCAGTTAACAACAACAACTGTAATAAAGTAGATTTTCTTATATACCCGTTCAAATTATATTAAGGATAAAAAGTTCACTTTAATTGGACAGGTGGGTGGCCACAGGTGGCTTGTTTGAACAACCAGGTTTCATTCAGTTTGCCTCAGCTCACTCGCGCTGCAGGTTTGTCCATTTTTGTATTAATCAGGGCAGTCAGCGGAGGCAAGACTGCTGTCAGCAGCCAGAGCCACCCTGTGGACTGATTTCTATATAAAAGAATAAGACCTTTTTTCACAGCAGTCATTTCGACATTAAATACTAGGGTCAACCCAGGTGTTTGCAATGATACTTATTAGTGTTCTGTTCCATTTATTGAAGCAGAGCCTTTCCAGTGAGTCAACATGCAGCACAGCAGCACCCTGACGCCATTTGACCTGAATGGAAAGAAACTTTAATTATTATCATTGGTAACACCTGTGTTTACCTACTCTTTCATGTCAAAATGGCTGCTGTGAAAAAGGTCTATTTGGGAAAAAATATTCTGTGCTCCGCTCCCACGTGCCTTCTCTTCCCGTTTCCCCTTACCCCTAAAATATACCGCATGCGGAACGGCTCCAAAACGGCTGCATACTCCACCATCCACCAATAATCCATTTGTGATGCGCTCAGGTGCGTCTCTGCCGGCCACCAAGCGTCGCGAGAATGTACGAGATCTCGTGAATTCATGCATAATCGCGCAATATTGCCGGCTGTAGTCTCTTTGACTGCTGCATCTTTTTTCTGGTGTCTTTTTAAAAAGAATGTGAGGTGTCATAAATGATTACGCTTTTAAAAAACCCTCACCTGTTGACTTCAGGTCCTGATCCGCAGTGAACACAGATTATTTTATTTTGAAAATCAACCGGGGTTTTATTTTGTATTTTGTAGCCGATTTCCTTCCCCACACAATCTGCTCTGTGCTGAATTTATGTGCTCCGGTGTCCATGAAAAAAGAAGTTTTGCGTATGTGTTGCGGAGGGCTGCCGGTCGCTACAGTCGTTGCGGAGCCGTGACGCAGCGGGACCGGGGACTGTGTGAGCTGACACGTTGACTAACATTGAAACGTATTGGCTCCGTCGCCGTGGCGAAGCTGTTCCGCATGCAGTGTATTTTAGGCTTTAGCATCAATAGTGTGCAACATTAACGAATGCACGTCCACAAAGCTTTTTTTTTTTTTTACTTGGTGCTACTGTAAAGCCTGTGAACTATATTGTGACATTGTGGTTTTAACTCGCTAATGTGAGCTTGTTTTCTAATATAGACAAATTGCTAGCTAACTAATATAGGAAAATACAGCAGATATATGAAATATTGCTAGGTTGCAGCTGGCTGATTAGCCTTAGCTTCCCTTTTTTATTTTTACATCATTGTGGTGTATATTGTAACTATGGGTGAAATGCTGTTGCTGCAATGCACTTTCCCAGTTTGCTGTTAATAATCGATAATCTAATCTCTTTGCTAACGTTATCACTTACAACTATGAGTGAGTACATCATTTATAGGTTGCCAAATTACTTAAGCTAACGTCATCCATGATACTCACTTATATATTGAGACAAATGGTGTTGATTGTAGCCAACAAAATATGTAACAAGCAAAGGTGTGTGACTAACAAAGCAAATAACAAAATGACATTGGTAATTGACAACCTGAGATGAGAAAATTACAGTTGGTAGTGGTCATGGTAGTGTCCACCTGATAAATGTTGTACCCCAACTCTTTTGAAAAAAAATTATATTATTTATACATATATATATATATATATATATATATATATATAGATAGATAGATAGATAGATAGATAGATAGATAGATAGATAGACAGACAATGGCCACTGTATAATAAAATGTCAGTGGCACAAACCAAGTTACAAATTAAAGAAAATTATTTTTACTGATGGTAAAGTTACAGAGTTATTGGTGCAGTCAACCTAAGATGACTACTGCAGCTAGTACCTTCTAAATTACTATACAAGTATTATGTCACCTGAAAAACATCATAATTACAACATTATTTTCCAGCAGCAGTCATTCCTCACCTGTCCACCAGATGCCCTCATTGTGTCCCCCTGCTTTGCACACCTGTGGCTCATTTCCTCATCAGCTCGCCCTGCTGCCTGCCTCACCAGCTGTACCTCATTAACTAGGCTACTTAGCAGAGCTGCTAGGTATAAGGCTATTGTTTGAAGATTAAACCACTGGGTAGCATTACATGCTATTTGTAACATAGTATGCTTTACCATCAGAAGCTAACAGTGAGAAAGAATATTAACATCACTGATATGAAGCATTTTATGCAGACAGTTTATGGAAGAATTATCCTCTTTATTCAAGAGGGTAGATTTTCAGTTTGAGAGCATGGTTTCTCCTTTTCATGCTCAGATTTTGTGCACGCACCCAGATTTCTGCTGCTTTCTTTCAAAATGTGTGCTTGGACTCAAAAATCACATGCTTATGCTCAGATTTCTTCTTCTTAGACACAAACATTTTGCTCGCGCTCAAATCTAAATCGAACTGCGCTAAGAACAAGCACGTCCTCTCAGACTGAAGGATGTCCCTCCCTGCGCTTAAAATAGCGTTTCACCAGCCAATAGGGAGACAGCTAGAGTGTGGACCAATCTTGGGTGTGTTCCTTCGCCGTTTTTGAACGCTCCGCAGGGGTGGGTATATGGTCTGTTTGTAAAACTACTTCTCTCTTAAAATACACAAATTTACCATATTAGCCAGCTATTTGAATTGTCACCTATTTAAGACGCCATCTTATTTATGTATACGGTAATTAATCTTAAATAATCCTAAAAAGAGTTATCATAGTTTAGATTTTTTTCAGATTTTATAGTGTTATAGTGTCGAATGGTTAAGTACCTTGCTATTTATTGTATTTTGCACCATGGGACGTACGGTTCGCTTCCCGCCCGCCGCACGTGAAGATGCAAATAAGCTTACAGATGTTGTAAAAAAAATTATTGATAGCTTATCGGGAAGTCTAAATAATGACTTTAAAGCAAATTGTCTTTCTTGTAGCTTTCTTATTTATCTATTCATGCACTCTTCAAGAGTGTGTCAACACCCAAGTCAAAGCAAGCCTTTCTTATAATTGTACCGATACCAACTTGCGGTTCACAATTCCTCTATGGCAAGGGGTCGTGGCTGAATCAAGCTTGTTAAAAACAAAAGTTCAAAAGGTCAGAATAACAAGCTCCTCTAAAATTTTCCATTTCATAAGTAGGTTTAACAAGCAAATACAGGTGGCTCAAAACCAAAAGAACATGACAAGGATCTGCCAACTCACTGGTATATGTTGCAGGGCTGATGAGGAAGGTACTGTAAGCTCAGGTAAGGAGAATGAGGTGATTGGAGGGCAGATGAGAGAGGCAGGATCTGGAGTAAAAGGTAAGTCGACAGGCATCTGGTGGACAGTTGGATAACAACAATGGAGAGGATTTGGATGTAGAGCAGGGGCCAAAGAGGCAAACTGTGATGCATTTGAGAGTAGCAATAACTAATGAAATATACAGTTCACATGTAAAATTTGTTTATGGCTTATCAGGCGGCATTCAGAAGTGTAAAAATTTACCCCTTTAAGCTTAATATCCCTATGTTCGTCTAAAAGGTGCAAACATTACCATTTGGTGCTGGGCAGATATCATACAGTGGTGTCAGTGCTGTTTCTGTTGCCTGTTGCTGTGGGAAATGTGGTTGAAAAAGATTTTTAAAAAAACACAATTGAAGATGTCCCTACATCACTGGGAAAATATTTAAGTTAAGTTTATTAATGACACCACAACTTGCTTCCAAACTGGTTGTAATGACACAAAATCTGCTTTTTCTTGCTCTTAAATTCAGATTTTACAGTGAGTACAGAGACATCTTTCTCTTTCTGCAGATGAATTTGCAAGCAGCCTGCTCAAACTCTGCACATACTGTACATTATGCTGAAAAGTGAAGGTCACACATTGAAAGTAAAGCGTTGTGAGTCCTTGAGAGACAATATCACAATCATAACCACTATGACTTTCACCTTCATTAGACATGTCCAAGTTTGGAGAAACAGAAATCCTGGCAGCTAAAAAAAAAAATGTGTTTTTGGCTAATAAAAACAGGCCCACCTAAAAATGTCTGTTCAAGTGTATGCTATAGGACATAGTCTACATATTCATACATATTCTGAATGCCATGGCATAATACACCAAACAAGGAACAGTTGGGCCTAATTGTCGGAATACATAAGATTTATGGTTGAGACAGTAGTGTCAAGGGAAAGGGTTGTCTTATGGCAAGGTGAGCAGTGAGTTGTTGTTGCAGCATTGCTTTGCCCTATGTCCATTCTGGGACTTCTGTCTGCATTGCCAAATTGGAAGCACTTTCTACTGTAGAGATCACGCAGACTATGCATAGGTGTCTCATATAACCCTCCCTTTAAACAACCAAGTGAAACAAGGATTACTAGCACCCAGCTTAAAAAAACCACTGAATTGTACATTTGTTACATAACGCAACTGATAAATGTTCTATTCCTTTTAGTCTGGGCTATAAAACAGAGCCTGAGCCTTGAGGAAATCAGGCTCATCATATGGGATTGAAGAATTGCTGAAATCCACAGCCTAATTAGTGCACTTCCTCTAAAAATAGGACATCATCTGCATTGTGATAGCAAAGTCTCCTTGAACTAAAAAGTGCAGAGTTTATCTCTGCCTTAAAAATCCCCCAAAGGAGACTAAAAACAGCTGCAGATTATTCATATCGTTATTTGCATTAAGTCTGCAAACATCACAGATAACTACAGGAAGATCATTTAGGCCAAACAGTTAAACCATAGAGTTTTGAATATAAAGGGATAATATACCTGAGCCATGCCAGATGAAGACTTTTTACAGCAGAATCAAACCCCTTGCCCATATTATGTCTTTCTTAAACTCTTGTTACAGTGTCACTGAATTGACAGATTTTGCTAGTTTCTCTGAAATGGAGCAAGCCAACTAATTCTGACATTTAACATAGGTTTTGGTGGAGTTTCCCTTCTAAGCCTTGATTTTGAACAGCAAGGAAATGCAATCCAAGGATTCCAAACAGTATAAGTGTCTGAATTGGTAAATAGGTGATTCTCCATTGTCCAGGTAAGAGTAAGACTTGTGCTATGAAAGTAATGGTTAAAATCTTCTCAACCATCCACTGTACATAAACAACCTCTTCTTAACCGGAAGCCAGTAGACATAAGCCACAATTGTGGTGATGTGATGTGTTAGAAAAAGTAAGAAGAGGTGAGAGATTGACCTTTGACTAATGTCAGCAGGGAGAAAGTTCCAGAAATCTAGCCCGAGGAAAAAGAAATCTAGGTCACCAGAGTAATACATTGACTGTTGGCAATAACTCTGAGCTGGATAAAACAAGACTGTTTTGACATGTGGTTCAACAGTCGGGTCACAATTAAGAAATAGCATCAAGATTTCTGGCATCAGGGATTGATTACACAGAAGGGTGCCAAGTATAGTTCCTGCATTTATTTATAAGGTTTGAAAATCGGAACAATAGAGGAAGATGGTGAATAAGTGTTGTACCATTCAACTTTATAATACTCTACTTTAAAACTAAATAAAACTATTCAGAAAATATGGTTTTCCCAAACAAATTAGCATTTCATTAATTCATTTCATTTAATTAGCTGCAGAAAACTGTTTGTGGGGTCCTTGGCAATATAGTGAAGGGAACTGGAGTTGAACTGCATGTACTATAAACTGTGTTTGAGCCAGATGAGCTTTTAATGACCAGAAGCAAAAATAAAGCAGACCACCTTTGCCCTATTTAACCAAAGAAAAAAACAAGCTTGAATGAACGCGTATGAATTTGAAGCAGAAAGGCAACTTAATTTAACGAGACTGTTAAGGCTGTTAGCATTACACGTCAACAGCTTTAACAGCCGTACTAAGTGTAGGTAACAAGTACAGAATTGCTGCCATTTGACTTTTTGAATTACAGAAAAACATTGCAGAGCTTTACAAAAATGCTACAAGGGAGCCACTGCAAATCTGCCTGCACAGAACTGTTTAACAGCCAAGTTTGCTGGGTTTCCAGTTCTGGCCGAAAGTCACATTGCAAACAAATATAATTTTTCTTTGTCACTTGCAAAAAAGTCCTCTGAACCTTTTTGGTAAAAAAATACACACACACTCACTTTTAATAATCCTATTCGACACTTTACATTTGCCTTCTGTCATCACTGATTATCCTAATGGCTCAATCACACGTCCAAGGTGACTCTCAGATAGAGCAATTTTTGCTATGTGTGACAAAACACTGGCCAGATGTTTAATATCCTGTGTTGGAACCAACAAATAAAGATCATACAGTTTAATTAAAAGACACAACATGTGAGCAATTAACAGTAACTGCTGACATTTCTAAGAGGTGATGGCAAGACCACCAACACAATTAATGTCTATTTAGTCACACATTCATCATTTTGAGGTGCGTCGTCATCTGAGTCTCATCCCATTACAGTTTTATGTACCGAAAAATAAGTTAGAAGTTCTAGTTTATGTTCTTGTACACCGTATGATCGGTGGGGGCCCTTGGGCCCCCTTTAAGGGTTAATTTTGACTTTGGCCTCTGTTTATGGCCTCTGATTACATGAGCGCAGCATGTGTTCAACAGAGCAGTACAATAAAGAAAGCAGTAAATATCCCAAAAGGCACAATTTAATGCCATAATAAGGACAATGTACATTGAAGAGTTTGTAGTGAATATTTGCATTTGTTACACAAGTACATCATTTTCTTACAGGTATACCAATGTCATCCAGGAACAATTATGTATATATAATTTCACTGGATCAGCAACACGTTTTATGAAGCACTGCTAGAAAGGTGAACTCATTATCCTTATAAAACTAATGCAAATATTAAAAATGAATAGATTAACATAAACCTTGTGGTGCAGTACAGTAAGTGACTGAGCCCAAAATAAGCAACTAAACATCTCTTGAAGCAACTGTGGAATCTATAGTAACAAGAAATATTATTGTTATGGAGGTCTGTCTTCTGGCAGCAGTGCAGGAACATAGTCTGACAAATGACCTTGCCAGAACGAACAAACAGGTAGGTAAATGGGCAGTTGTCCACAAGCACAGTGTCAAAGTAGTACTGACCAGTTATATTTGAGAGCAAAAGAGGCAGATCTTATTGGCCAAAATGCAATCTTGGAAAACATCGGCTATTGCCTAATGATGATTTAGCTTTTGTGAAAGCTATCTGCACTCATATGCAGATCATTTTTGCACATCAAGTACTCTGATTTCACCAGAAGCTGAGAAATATTTCCCCCTAAAACCGGTCATGTCTAATGGATTCTAAGAATAATGAAACTTATTATCTAATTAGGGAAAATAACGAATTATTTTGAACTTAATGTTGAACATTTGGACTGTTAAAATGACCTTCTGAACCCATGCAATTTTATGCTTAACAAAGAATGCTAATTTGGCCGTGGAAAACAAATGTTTGGTTTTGTTGCTTTGGAGAACAACTTTCATAAGAAACTCATGCTGGTTTGGAAATATAAGCTATAATAAAAAACAGGATGACACTATGATATAAATCAGTGTGTACTGTTGAAAATGAGAGGCATGGCTCTAATAAGATGATTTCTCTTCTCTTTAGTGCATGCAGTAGGTAAGAGATGACTTTAAGACCTAAAAAGCTGCAGCAGAATCAGGTCATCTAAGTGATTTTGCACCATTTCTCAGAGGTATGCAGTCAGACATTTGGTGGATGTGCTTGGCTGCAGAGTCAATGATGCAAAGCTTCCATCTGTGGGGTTGTGGCCTGAAATGATAAGCTAATTGTAGTATTATATAGTAGTGGGTATATATTAATGTTTATGTAAAAAAAAATAATGCCATTTTTAGTAGGTTGTCACACACTCCCTCTCACACATGCTTTCATACTGAATAGGTGTGGGTGAGTTTCTTTGCCAGGGATTAGAGATGAGACTGACACCATGCTCTCACTAAACTGGTTACATCTGAAAACACATGTTCTCCTCTCTGTTGTGTTCTTTGATTCACACTCAGTCACAGTTTTTCACACCAAAGAAATTGAGCTTTACAGTCAGTTCAGGCACTGTGTCGCAGGAGCCAAATTTAGCTGAATTTAGCATAAGTGTCAATGAATCAAACATCTTATGATAGAGAACTTGTCATTGTGTCCTCATACTTTCTGACTGCACTGCAGATCTGGCGAAGTGAACTTACATTTTTGAGAAATTTGGGCAACAAGAAAGAAAAAAAAAAATCAATACCACCAAGCTTGGACTTGGCAATCTGGGGATTCTGACAAATGCCAGATGGGCTGGCCCTTCTAGTGGGTCACAAGGCCACCACCAGTGGGGAAAAATGTGGTTACAAAATACAACTGACATGCTGGCCACAGCCCACTGTGGGAATGGCTTATCTGATTGGGGGTTATATGGTCCCAAAACTCTAATAGGCCATCGCTGTAAGCGGAGACGGCAAGTCGTCAGCTCTCCCCACCCCTTCAAATGGATGCACCAGTGTAATATCAGAGGTCAAGTGGGAGATAATCAAATTAAATCAAGACAGATAGAGTGGAGTTTGAATGGGGGGTGGAGCAGTCCAGATGAAAATTACTAGGGTCAAATTTGTTCCCAGTCCGACCATAGATACAACTCCCTTGTCTGTATGGTAAATGTGGTAATATCTACCACCAGCAGCCAGTTAGCTTAGCGCAAAGACTGGAAACAGTTGTTACAACTTGTTTATTTAATCCATGCAAAGAAGAAGTGTAGAAATGACATCATTTTGTGGGGGATCTGTCTATTTTGTTGTTAGTACAGATACGGCGTGTCCAAACCATATGTGTGCTTACATCTCCTTCTGTTCTTAGTCTCTTTAGAATTAACCCTTAAACAAATGTAAAGACACCCAGCTGGCTTTAAACTTTCCTCCTCATTGGTGTACATTTTGGCTGCTCTCTAATGGCCTTTTGAACCCTTTATGACATACCTGAAATGCAGACAGTGGCCTCCGAAGTGTGACTAAGCTTGTGAGTGTTATATGAGCAGATTGAAACGACATGTATAAGCACATTCATACTCCTCACAGGACAAACCTATACAATTTTGGACACCGCATTAGCTTTCCCATAGTGCCACCCACAGGATAAAGGGTCAAATTTGCACACAACATACCTATGATGCAGATAGCCAAAGTATTGAGCTTGCATACTGTACTCCAAAGGTGATAAACCTTGCGATGACTCCAGTAGTTCAGTTGTAGTTCAGTCATCGTTTTAACAAATAAACTACTTAGGAAAGGTTTTCTTTGACACGTCAAACTTGTACTAAGTTAAAATGTTTTGGTGAAAGGTTGGAAATGCATGTACATTGGCTTTTTTTCCAGGCTGAAAAGGTTACATAGAAGCCTAAGTACAAAGCTCATCAGCAGATTTTTAAAGGTTTCTCAGTGTGGGTGCTTTACCCAGCCTCTGCCAGCAATTCTAAAGAAGTGCCCTTTAAAAGTATATTCAGTTCAGGGGCAAAAACTGTGATAACATCGAGAACAGAGGATGTAACAAGCAACAAAGGTTCTACGACCATGGCCCCTGCCCCTTTCAGAGGCTGCAAATAAAAATTATTCTCCAAGTATTTCTAAATTTCATACAGGTATCTCATATAAGAACCAAATTAACAAAGCACTACAACAAAAGTAATAAAACTAATGATTTTCTATTGTGTTATATAACAAGTAATTTGAAATGCAAAAATTAGAACTAATCTTATGTTTTATTTTCACTCCCACTGCAATGATATCTAAAAATGAAATCAGGAGGGCCATAGAGTTACAGTGCAACCATAATTCTAACAGTAAGAGACAACTGTATCATTGATTGATGCGGAGAAAAGAGGCTAATCCACGGGAGATGAGAGGAAAGCTTTTCTTCAAGCAGTCCGATTTGGCTTGAGGTGATTAATACGTGCAAAAAAATAAGATGGATTAAAAGAGCTGTCAAGCAAAATAACAAGCAACCCTGGGACGGAGACAGGAACAAATCAAAGCCTTAAATGTGACATGCTAGAACTGCTACACTGCAGTGGGGAAGAATTTACATAGTGCATAAATTAACTCTGGGCCACTAGTTTTAGTGATTCAAGTACAGTGTGCTTACTAAGCAGAAAATGACTGAGAGTCATCAGACAGATGCTCCACTACCGTTTATATGGAGAAGATAAAACTAGTCAGTGTATGAGGCCCATTACTGACTCGCTTGATATAACTTTTAAAATTTTAAAATTTTGGTCATCATCACAAAACAAGCACTGAAAGATATAGTCTGTCTAGCACAGTAAGCCTTGTTTACTCTGAAGGGGCTTGTTTGCCTCCCTGTGCATTATCTCACTTATATGAGGTGTTAACCAAGGACAAAAGAAGGGAAGAAAAGGTATACAGATTTCAACTCAACCTGTTTTTATTAGTCACTTCATTTTTAAATGACATTTAGAACCCTTTAGGAACTTTGTGTCCTGGTAATGTTAGCAACCTCTTCAATTTTAATAGTCTCAGAGCGGAGATTTGTCTTGCAGCCAAAGGTTAGGTTGGTGTTGGTGCAATCTATACCCTGCTATGTTCCCTCATGTGGATATTTTTTTCTTATAGTTGCTTTGGAGTTTGTCATGTAAAATCCAAGCAATAATTGTGTTTATGTTTCTTCTTGTCCTGTTTAAGATGTATCTTGAAAAAAGGTTATGTGAGGAAATCTGCTACCCACATCTGTAAAGGAATATCAAGACACCCAGATTGAGAGTGTGTGCACCAGAACCAGTAACACCAAAAAGTGTTTTGAGGTTATGTGGTGGAAGGAATACCTTTTTGCATAGTGAGAAGAAACACCATAAGCAAATAATGTCCTTCAAATGGTTTGATAAAGGTTCAGAAGCAATACAGAGTTCTATTTAAGAGGATTAGAGCAGTATTCAAACCGACAAACAAAGAGAGTAGAAAACAGGATGTATTTATATCCATGTGAGTGATTTATGTGACTAGATAGAGGAAATCTGTGTGTAATCTGACTGAAAGAGACACTTCGCCCTCACCTATGAGTGAGGTCATCAGTTCTGTGGTTAGGTGTCTGCAAGGTCAAAAGTGCACAGGCATGAACAAAAGGAGACCACATTATGGTCCATCGAAGCTTGCTTGTTAATTGTTTGTTTAACCATAGTTTCCTCACTGATCCATCCTGAGTTTGTTTTTGCATTATGTTCTGTTACAGTTCACATACATTACCACCTTTGGTTAAAGTAAAACAGATGAGTATTGTTAAATTTAGTTTCTTAAAGTAGTTTATTGATTCATTTTTGGGTTAATTGTCTGTATTTTGTTACTTACCATATCCACATGGTGTTCCAGGAACAAAAAGGGGAACGGGCCTTCTTCTTTCTCCCTGAAGTGGACATCCTTCTACTACAGTACTGCCTCCTTCTGGTCTTTACCAGTCGACTTTTTCCTACCATGTTACGGTCTTGTAATTAGTCCTGTTGCTTTCAAAAAACTCAATATCTCCTCCTTTCTCTCCCTAGAGCCCCCACACTCCAGAACATCTTTGAACCTGGCTCCTCCTAGCCTCTGTAACCCTGTGATCATAACCCTTTCTGTTTCATACTTCCTGCATGAAATGAGGACATGCTCCACCATCTCCTTTTCTCCAAAGGAACTGCAGTGCCTTTAAAAAGCACACTGTTCAAGTTACTGTGACCAATTCTTAATCTACACATAGTTACTTTTTTGTGTTATTTCCACTATTTCTAACCCCTCCTACTTTATTTGGTGTCATCCTTTTATCTCATTCTCACTGTTTGATCACTTCCCTCCAAACTATGCTTTTCCCTCTGATTTTGAAAGTTTAATAATCATTTCCACATCTTCTCTTCTAACCAGATGGACCAACCACTTCCTGTATTTATACCCTGTGTGACATCATTAGTGATGTCACTGGGTTAGCTCAAGTATGTAGGGGTGGGTTAAATGCATCCACACTTTTGCATGTCTATTTGTGTTCTGATTCTGAGCCAGCCATACTTCACCTGCCCACCAGGTGTCCTATTATATTCCTCTGCCCTGCACACCTGTGGCTCATCCATACATGCTGAATGTGTCATCAGCAGCTGCTCATGAGTGTCTGTGCACATGTTTCTATTGTCTGATTGCCTTTGTTGTCCTTTGTCTTGTAAGTTTAAATATGTATTGACAGTTCCAAGACTTTCC